>NC_092861.1:14232313-14296531 GCF_032062135.1 Pyxicephalus adspersus | reverse complement strand
TATATATATATATATATATATATATGTCTATCAGGGTTCACTTTAAGAGACATTAATCAAGACAGTGAAAAGACAAATGTGGATTCAGCAAACTTTTCAAAAACAAAATGTGAAAAGCACAATTTTCAGGTCAGAACTAATCCCATAAACACGAATGTAAATAATAAATGCGCTACATATAGGAACATTCATGAATTAAACATGTAATAACCCAAATATCAATGCGATCGAAAGTCTTTGAGTAAGAAATGCATATTAATATGAAGATTAAAGTTTCAGCACAGCAGAGCCCAAGGGAAATACAGTTCCTTTTCCCAAAGATTCAGAATAATGAAAACCCTTGAACGGTGGACTATACACATAGTTCTATTACTTTTATACAAAATAAGTTGAAAATTAAGTTTTATGTTTCATGAAATGGCCAGTCTTAGCAGAAACAAGATTTTGGTCTTGGGTAGTGATTGGCAGAATGAATCATGCGCTGGTATGCTATACCTCAAGGAATCTGGGGGTAAATAAACTAAAAATAAAGAGCTCCCAGGGATACTGTATTGGTTCTTGTATTTAAGTATTGTGATATGTTTAGCATTCAAAAGCCCGCCGTGTGCTTAATGACCCGATATTTACATTGGAATGGGGAAATCCACTGTTTTTAAACAAAGTGCTGCAATACTCTCCACAGTCTGTTAGGGATGACATCAGGCCGGATCACAGCAAAAATATTTGTACTAGGGCAGTTTTCCTGAAATATTTATAAAAATGATATTTGCATAGTAATTCCTATCATGATACACATCACAGGTTAAAGCATTCATTACTATGTCCTAAAGGTTATCCTGGTCAATGATACTTTATGGGTGTTGGACCCATCTAATGAGCACTTCCTCCACTGTGCACTGGCACTAACATACGTGAAATGATTTTCTTTTCTGAAGCTGCGTACACACTTGCAATTTTTGTCGTTGGAAAGGATCTTTCACGATCCTTTCCAGCGAAAAGGGAGTGCACGATGCATGAACGATGCTGTACATACAGCACCGTTCATGCTCTATGGAGAGGGGAGAGGGAGAGCGACGGAGCGGGCACCTTGCTGCGCGCTCTCCCCTTTACTTTCATTAGGATCGGTCGTCGTCCATCGTCCGTGGATCCGGCAGGACGGTCGCTCGGACGATGGACGACACCGACTGTACACACGGCAGATTTTCGCCCGATATTTGGCCGATGCCGATTATCGGGCGATAAAAATCTGCCGTGTGTACGTAGCTTGAGTCTTCACCTTGTCTGCATTAAATGTGATGGAAGCTTTTTCTGTTTGACCCCAGATAAACATTATGAAACCCGAGAGAGTTCAGGATAACACAACATGTATCCATCTATCTAATAACTATTTTAAGAAATGAGTGTAAGGGGTGGAATCTGAACAGCGAGCATTCAATTGTTCTTGCACAGGGGCATTGGCGATCCTGTCCAACACTTATAAATGGGAATAAAGGGGACCAAGAAAGTCACTTTTGGTCTGTTACTAATTCCAATAATACATTCAGATGGTATGACTGGCACCTAGTGTATTTCTTAGATAAGCATCCATGGGTGGGACAGACCAGGAGTCTGAGCATCCCACATTCTCCCAGTGCAGTTGGTAGCAATATCCTATGCCTTTCATGTGTTATAATGTTTAAGGGGACGTTACACAGTTGGTAGCCCCAATGAAGAAAATAGCATGGTGGCCACCAGTGTGGACCGGGAATAAATGAATGGGATCCCCTAAATACAGCGAATAGGAGAAGAATTAATTATTGCAGCAGAAAATGAAAAACCCATACAGCTTGATGCAAAGTGTGAGATGTCGATTGCAAAAGTGCATCAAATTGTTTTAAAGCTAAACTCAACACTTTTTACTGTTGTCGGTTTCACTCCCCATAAGATGATGTTATTGCAAGTATAAGAAGAAAAGAATCATCTTCCAATGGAGACATGTTTCACTGGGAAATGTCTCCACGAACCCAGGAAAGACTTTTTCACTGCCTGTTGTATTTCCGGAATGGAAAATTTGAAGGAATCAGATACAACCAAAAAATTAAATTCTATATAAAACTATATAAAACTAAGGCATTTAGGTGGTGTACATACTCAAACTGGAAGACACATATATATGACCAAGCTGAATTTACTGGCAGCAGAAGAACCATACAGTCCATGACACTTCCATGGAAACTATATGGTATTTAAGTCTGAACAATTTAATGTAGGAGTTGGGTTGGATGTAGAGTTGGGCTCCAGTATTTATGGCACTGTAAACACAAACATGGCAGTTGTTTTGTTACAGAAATTCTACAGTAATAATGAAAACCTCTTACCATATTTCAGCAAGAATGGCCGGAGGAAGGCCTGATTGTAAAAAGAAGTTCTTTGCCTGGTCCCCTAGAAAAGGAAGAAGATGACAATGTGAGGAATTGTGCAGAACAATGCTTACCCACCAAGTACAACTTTACAATATTTTACTATTTAATATAAAGGCAAAATCAGTTGCTTAAAATTAATCAGGAGCAGCAGATGGGAAGCCAGTTGCTATAGAAGTAGGGTCAAATAACAAAATTCACTATATTTAGTATTTGTAAACAAATCAAAATTGAGTAAAGATAATTTTTTTTCCTATACATATACTTGAAGTTAAGTCAAGTTACTGGGATTCCACCACAACTGCTGTTGACAATATGAGGGGTTTCCACTGTTGGAGATAATGGAACGTTCAGAGGTAGGAGAGTACAAACAAAAGACCAAAGGGAACAGAAAAGGCCTATATGTTCAATTTACTGGATCATACGTTTTTTTTTTTTTTTTCACACATACCAAAACCCTTTCAATGGTATATTTAGCAGACCATAAGGTAGCATAGCTCATTGTTAAGGTGTACATAAACAGATTGTTAGTTTTGCAGCCAGGCTGCATATGGCTCCAACAAGATACTTAAATATAAAATGCTTTTTACCCCCAACATAAGTTGTTTCTCTGCACTCCCAGTGGTGTTTATATATCCATAAGCCACTAGGTTGGTCATAGGATCTCAGGCAGAGGTAGCTAATCAGCACCTAAAGCTGAACACCCCTTAACCTTTATCTAAGGCTTTCGACATTAAGACTTTATGTGGTTGAACTCTAGATAGGATTCGGAGCAGTGTTATCTGCTCTTCAGTTTATTGGTCTAAGTTTATGCAGCATAGTTGCTCAGTGGTTAGCACTCCGGCCTTTGGAGCGCTGGGTTCCAGGCTCGAATCTCGGCCAGGACACTATTTGCATGGAGGTTGCAGCTTTCTCCCTGTGTTTGTGTAGGTTTCCTCCAGGTACGCTGGTTTACTCCCACACTCCAAAAACATGCAGTTATGTTAATTGGCTTCAACCCAAAAAATTACCCTTAGACTGTATTAATGACATTTGACTATGGTAAGGACATTAGATTGTGAGCTCCTTTGAAGGATAGCTAGTGACATGACTATAGACTTTGTACAGCGCTGCACAATTTGTTGGCGCTATATAAATGCTGTGTAATATTAATAATATTAATAATAATAAAGTATAGGCCTGATTTCTGTAAGTCAACATCACCATTACTCTATTGTATTGTACAATTGTAAGAAGCACTGGTCAGCCTGCTGCTATGATTTTGGTCTCTATTTATAAAACAGGAAAACATTTCAACATTCCCTGGTAGGAATTACTGCCATTGAAACACATGGACTTGTAAGATTCCCACTAGGGAATACCAGACTCATTATTTTAGAAGTAGAGCCCTACGTGTCTAAAGGAGAGCTGTGGATCTGCTCAGAGTAAAGGAAAAAGGAAGTGCAGATGATGACCTGTCACAAGTGTGAACACAAAGGAGGATGTGACCAGATTATCTAAACTACTGAAAAAAAGTACAAACAAAGCTTTGTTTGTTTTGTTATTATTTTGGCTTGGGTCTTAAAAAAAACCCATTTTATTTGTGATTCCTGTCCTTGTAAAGAACCAGTTTTCTTCACATTTCTGCTACAAAGCCAGAGGTTGTGGCCAGTTTGTTCCACCACTAATCACTGCGGGTGTAACTAGTTATTTGTCAGGAAATGTTACTGAAGGAAACATAACAAAAGTAAAACATTTTAAGTAATGTCAGTAACACACTACACATACACACTTACTCTGCCACCCAACCCCCAGCTCAATCACAAGTGCACTGTTAATAACTAGACAATTTTACATGTCTTATCCTTTTTCCTGTCCTTTGCTACTAACAAAGACCTTAAAAAATGTAATAAAAAATGTAATTTTCTTTACTACGATTTCCTTGATGTTTTTTGCAGCTCCAAGCTGTGTGCAAGGAGCTAAATGAGGTGGTCCAAGGCCGAACCTCCAGGGACCTGGATAAGCACAGATTTCTCCAGTAGTAAATTTAGTAAAGTATGGCTTACAAAGAACCTAAGCCTTGCTTTGTACTATAGACCAGCGGTCACCAACCAGTGGTCCGTGAGAAAATTTTGGTGGTTCACAGAAAAATTTGGACATTATAAGCGTTTATGTTTTATTAATAAAACAAAAATAAAATCCATATAAATTCCTGTATTCTGAATGACAATTTTCGCCTTTACATTACACTATATTCATGAACTGTATCAGAGACAGAAAAACAAGGGAGGCGCAGCGTGACGTCAGTGTAGTGTAAAGTTGTATGAGGCGACCACTGCCGAGCTGTACGCTTCAGTCTTGTTTCCACCATTACTACAGTCACCCCGCTCCGCCAATACCGATTCTCATCCGATTGTTTTATTTTATTTGTTTATTTCTCAGATGTTCTTTTAGATTTAAGTTGACCGTAACTGTGTATTTTCTTTAACTGTTCTATTTAATGGCATCAAATAGTTTGATAACTATCATTTCTAGTTTGGTCCTAGATTTTAATGAAATAAACCCATGTTGAATGAGAAAAAGCAAACAAATAATTTGCATTTCTTTAGTAATACCAAAGATAATGCAACTAATGATAATAGTAACAATAGTAATACTTCACTTAACCGTGAGCTGATCAATGAATCAGAGCCTCCACAGTCCTTGTCAGCACCATTAGGAAGATCATAATTCTACAAATGTATTTATCTTTTTTAAAAGAATTTATATTAATGGTCCGCAGGATATAAAATGATGACTTTAGTCGTCCTTGATGTCCGAAAGGTTGGCGTCTGCTGCTATAGGCTATGTACATACATCTTTCCACCATATGTAACACCCTTTTGGACCAGTTTATCCAATAAGCCCGGATTTTTTGTTCTCCAATCTTAAGCAGAGTTTATACTAACAGGGTGGAAACTGGTAGTCTGAGCATGGCCTTATTGTATTGGAAAACATAAACATGGTTATATTGTCTGGTAAGATTGAATAAGTCATAAGAAGAAGGAAAAATTACAAACGGTTAGCTTCATAGGTCAAATAAAATATGTATTTAAAGCAGAATGAAAACTCCACTTTATAAATTTGCAACCAGACAGGGCGTTATTGCAGAAAGGGACAGGCAATGTTGCCGATCGCTGCCTTCACCTGTCAAAATGATGCATGTGCAGCTCGCTAATGGTAGCCATACCCTGCAAATCCCAGCTGCAGGAACTGAATGAACACCTGAATGCCGGCACCTGACTTGTATCATCGTGGCCCTGCAAATCAAGATGGCTGAAAACCAAGGAAGAAGACAGCAGTGCCCACGATGCAGGAAGGATAAAAAAAAAATAAACAGAGTTTAGTTACGCTTTACCTTGCCTGTAAGATACCTTTACCTAGAAATCTAGCAAAAAACATTGTCTATAGTAACAAATCTGCTTCCAGTTGTAAATTTAAAAAGATTAAACCAGGATTCTAACTGGTTGATCGGGGAAAAAGCCAAATGTCTTTTTGCACATTTTTCATACATAGGATTAAATTTAAAGCATATATACACACACAATATAAATTATATATATATATATATATATATATATATATATATATATATACACACACACACACACACACACACACACACACAGTCTGTGCAACGTGACTCATACAGACTGGTATTCAGTTGAAATGTTGTAATGAAGCAATCCATAGAATGCACAGATCAGAGTTATGCTGTACCTGTCTCCATGCTGTCTGCTCAGTGTTCAGTTAAGTTAGTTTTCGGTCTCATTAGCCAAAAAAAAAAAGTGTGTCTCATACTTACAGATTTAATATGTGCTGCATTCTTTTCATATTTCATTTTTTATTTTGCGATTAACAAAAAAGGAATTTAAAGCAGATTTTCAGCCTTCCCCAGTTGAACAGGCTCCTCTCCTGCACTAAAATTTCTTTCACTGATTTCACTGTGCGCTATAAGGTTCTTGGAAGGTGCATTAGAAGCTGCAATAAGTCAGAGAGAGCCCATCTCAATTCCTTCTTGGAGGACCTTCATTTATCCCTTTCCTCCCCAATCTTACGGTCCCTGGGCTACCCCCTTTTATTGATTTCATTTCTTTCACTATAAAAAAGCTGCATGACATGTGGGTATAACAGCAGCTTCCAGTTTTCACGATGTTATGTACACAATTCTATCATCTTCCCCTCCAGCATGATTTGCCTGCATTGCAGACCTATTGATGTTGTTTGGATTAATAGGGCATTCCAGCTCCTACTTCAATAAATAAATAGAGCTTGCAAAAGGTAAATATTTGATGACTACATGACTAAAATGTAAGATGACAGGAGGGACAGTGACAACACTAAGCAGGTGGGCTGAATTTTAATATTGTGATCCAAATGGAAATCAGGAGATCTGACTTATCTTGCTGCTTGTTTTAGTCCTTTCTGCAGTATGCAGACACGTGATGTTTATTTTATTGATCACTTCATTATTCATATATTCAACTTTAGTTTCATTGATTGTTTCTTTTTTTTCACTTGAGCGGTTGTATAAAAATCAACCTTCCATTGAAAATCAATTTTGCTACCCTACACTGCCTAATCCATTAATAAAGATAAGTGTCCATGTTTCAAAGTTCGATCAGTCAATGAAAGGATCTCAAAAACTTGTCAGATGCTTGTATGAAAGATGGAAATTTTTAACCTGTTCAAACCACTGGGATTTTCTCTACAAGAAGAGCTTGTATTGTGATCTGAGCAGGAGGATAACAGAACTACCCGGACTTTGTCTTCGAGAAGAACCTGTCTGTATTTTAAAGTGCACCTAATTCAAAAAATTAACTATGTAGGTTAATCATTGCAAACACATGTGAACACTAGCAAACCTGATGGCTTCCAACAACATGCAGTTGCCAAAATGTCCTTAGACTACAGTAATGACAAATGACTATGGCAGGAAAATTAGATTGTGACCCCTTATGAGGGACAGCTAGTGACATGACTATGGACTTTGTACAGCACTGCGTAATGTGTTGGTGCTATAGAAATAAGTTAAAAATAAAGGCTTTAGATGTTAGTTTGCAACTTATTGAATTAAAAAAATGAAACGTTTACAAAAAAAAAAAAAAAGTTCCTTGTTAATCGACAAATTATATTTCAGTCCAAGTGTTAGCTTGCTGATAAAAATATATGTAGGTTATTAAAGTGACAAATATGAAAGGCAAGAGAGCAGCCATTAACCAGAACCAAACACTGGCACATGTGGAAGGGAAAGTGAGGGCATCCAATGGGGTGCAAACTGAATTTTTTAAGAATAGCATGAAAAGGGCAATCAGTAAACAGCCATGATGTCCTGAAAGGGCAATATGACAATATGTCTTCAAAACCACTTAGCAAATGAAAGAACTAAGTGGTTTCAGCAAGCCATTTATCTATTGTCACGTTAATGGACATAAGAGGACACTGATAGTTTTGTTCTGATCTTCTTTTCTGTCCTGTCAAGAATGGGTTAAATCTGCAACCAATAACCAGCAAGTTGGTGCTGAACTTTGTTCTGCAGAGACTGCAGTAAGCAGCAACCTTTCATTATATATTTGTAAAGATTTAATGAAATATCGAGTGAGAGAGAAAAAAAGTATTCTAAGAAAAAATAAATAAACCAATAAAAAGATAAGTAAAAGCCATTAATGTTCCCCTTTATTGTGTCACACAGACATTACCCGAGTCGGGAATTGTGCTGACCACGTCCCCCTGACTCAGCATTAGGAGGGAGAACATAGCTGTCCTGTGAAGTCACATAGTACAGGATTGTACCACGGCGCTGCAGTCTGTTTAATATTTGATGAAACTAAAGTCAGTGCTGGCTGCGGGGTGCCAGAATATGCTAAGAAGTTATGCTGTGCCGTCATAACACTGGCAATTCATTGTATTTCCACCAGCGGCAAAATAATCCGATTTAATTGTGGAAATTTTAAATACCGTACCATGGAAGGGGCTTAAAGGAACACACTGCTCAAAAATTAACCTTTGTATTCTATGTTTTGCAAAAACAATCCCTTTGAATTTTGGACAATGGCTAGATTGTGTTGGAGCAGCACAGTGGTTAGCACTCTGGCCTTTGCAGCGCTGGGTCCCTGGCTCGAATTTTGGCTAGGACACTATCTGCATGGAGTTTTCAGGTGCTCACTGTGTTTGCCTGGGTTTCCTCCAACATTTCAAAAAACATGGTTGGGTTAATTTTCTTCAAAATTGACCTTAGACTGTGGTAATGACATATGACTACGATAAAGACATTAGATTGCAAACCCCTTTGAGGGACAGGTAGTGACGGGACTATGAACAGCGACTAGTAAAATGTCAGTGCTATAAAAATACTGTTTAATAAAAATAATCCTCTGTAAGATTTTAGCACTTTGTGGGGGGCACTTACTTCATAATCAGATTGCTGTATGGGCTTCTATAGGTATTTTGCTTATCAGTGTTTTCCCCAGGCCCTTTTAGCTGGGCGTACCACCTGGCACTTTTCAGCAACCACCCGGCTGGTTTTGGGTGGTTACTGAAGAGTTGAGTCACAATACAGAGGCTGCCAACCACCAACAATTTCTTCCCATCCGGCTTAAAAAAAATTCTGGGTTCAACAGTGTTTATGGCAATGCAAACAAAAAAAAAAGCCTGAGAAAAGATCTATTTCTTTTTCAATAAATGAAAATAATTTACTTCCTGCCTCAGTGACTGCTGTCATCAGGACAGATGGTGAGGTCTGTGGTCACTGACACCAATGCTGGGGATTCTGACTGCGGTCACTTGTGGCCCTCTATAATTTAAATTGGCTACCACTATAGGATAGAAGTAACACACAAAAGCTGTAAATGATGCATTGCAAGACAAACAGTACAAAAGTCACTCAAATCCACACCCATCAAAAAAATCTTCCTCTGACCCCAGTGCTATTCATGGTACAGTATGACTAACAGTCCAGTCCGTTGACGTGACAAAAGTGGAGTCACTGGGCCTTATGTATTAAAACTCTCCAAGGCTGAAGAGGATAAACTTTCATCAGAAAAGCTGATGATCCAGCAAACCTGCAATGGATTTCTTCAAAATAATTTGCTATTTGCTAGAAAATATTTGGAAGCCAGGACCAGATCCGCTCCAGGTTTGCTGGATCACTCAGCTTCACTGATAAAATTGTATCCTCTCCAGTCTTGGGAGAGCTTTAATAAATCAGGCCCAATCATTGATTCCACCCCATGCACTTGCATTTTCACTTGTTTTCAACATGCTTTTATGTGTTTATGTGCATTCTGTATTTCCAAATGTAGATAGGCCAAGGGTCAAAGACAAGTCTCTCTACCAATGCTTGACATGTGTTTTCGTCCCATTAAAATCTTTATGGAAGCTTCAATGCACATAAAGGAATGGGGGAGGATACATTTTGGTGATCTAATTCCCTAAGACAAACATCACATATGCAAGGCAGGCTTTCTTAATTCTCAGTAAGACTTCTTTTATATTTCTGCTGTTGTACCCGAGAATAAAGGAATGTCAGGTACAACAGCAATGTTTATAAAGAAAAGTCTTTAAAAAGAATTTATGAAAATAAGGACCTGACCAGCATGTTTGCTGCCCCCACATTATTTGGAAATGATTCATTTCCACGTATTCCCATGACCAGGATTGTGCAAGAATTCAATGATTTTGTTTCAAACAGAAAAGGCGAATAGGTTATCTTTAAATCCATATTTAGCCCTAATCGTGAAAACAATTTTGAAACTGCAAGACTGAAAAAAATTCTGAAAGTTGCTGATTTTCAGCTAACTTCATGCAGAAATTGTATCCTCTACAGCTACCAACTCTTGAGGGTGCATATTGCACATCTCAACCAAAGTCTTCCATGATGAAGTATTATACGTTTCAATATGCTATGCATACACAGAATGGAGACTCCGGATTTGTATATCAAGCATTAACAGGACAGACCTATGCTGGGCTTTCACTTCCAGCTCTCTGCTCAGGAGTCAGGCAAAATTATACAGGATAACGTCAAGTTATGTCTATCATAAGAACATTGGTTGTACATCCAATCTCCCCGCAACGTCCTTTTTTTTTGGGCCCCCAAAGGAATCCTAAATTTGAATTGCAGCTGGCCCTCTGCTGCATTGAAATAGCGCCGCTAATACAATTCCCATCATCACTCTATAGACCAGCGGCTTCTCTGCCTATGACTGGCCCCACATTGGACTGTGTTATATATGACAGGAATTGTGGTAGCAACCCTATTTCAATGAAGTTCCAGCAGCGTCTATAAGATTTATCCCCGTATTGGCTGCATCTGGCATTTCCAGCACTCCCCCCTCAGCTACAACTGGGAGGTGCCAGGAGGCTTTTGGAGTTACAGGGGCTTCTTGGCGACCCATAGCGTTGTGTCATAAAGCGGTGTCTCAGGCTGTGCGTAGCCTGCTGTTATCCAAGTGTATGATGCTGTGGGCGCTGCACAATTTCCACATTGCATCCCGGACACAATGCCCCTGCTCCGTACCCAAGCTGCTCAACTGCTCTCTATGTTCGGCAGCACATATCTGTGTGAGCAACTATTCTCCAAGATGAAGATGAACAAAACATTGCAGAGGAGTCGTCTAACTGATGAACATCTTCACTCAATCCTGAGAATTTCCTCAGCTCAGAGCCTAACCCCAAACATTGAGGAACTAGCTTCCAAGAAAAGATGCCAGGTATCTGGCTTGGACCTTGAATAAATGTTTTCTTTATGTACTTTACCTTGTATACTCCAAGGCGTGGACATAAAGGGTTGGATTTTCATAGAAGAAAATTGTTATTATTGTTAGCCTGTGCAAAAAGTTTACCATTCAAATTTAACTTAGAAGGCTACAAATAGACAAAGAGGCATAAGATTTTTTCTTAAATAACATTTTTTAAAAATTCTTATGCCTCTTTCTCAATCATAGGCTTGTTCCAGGTTGAATGTTAAGCGTAAAACCTCTTTGTTTCCATTTAAAAAGGTTTTATATCTAATAAGAAGGAAAACCTTCAATTTCTTCAATACATTTCAAGGTTGGCCAGAGACTTTGTCTAATTTTTTAATTTTGGCCCACTGTGTATTTGAGTTTGACACCCCTGATATGGGATAAAGGCAAGTAGGATAACTTTACAGGCAGGAGGAGTCAAGAGACAATACGTCTAAAAAGTTCAGCCTGTCGTTCAAAGCCTGATTGGACACAATTCATCAAGAGTTAGTATGCTGGTGCGAATTCCTGACAACACCCAACATGCAGGCAGGTAAGTGATTTCCATTCTGAACGGTTATAATGTGTTTGGTTCTGTGGTAGGAAGTGTCAGCCTTTGTTCAGTGTTGTCTGTGGTTAAATGTCCTCTATGATGGTGTTATGTAAAGGACTAAAATTGTGTTTATTTTACCATCTATGCATTTAGTATTCTTTGATAAAATTTTATATAATATTATTATTTGTATTGCACTTGTCTGTACTTCCTGATACAAAGAGGAACTATACATAAAAACAAAACAAATTAAATCCATTCTCACATACGAACACTTGTTTTTTATTGTAAATGTTTCGGAGACTCACCAGTAATCAATCCGCCTATTGGCTTCAGGCTGGCAAACTGCTTGTCATGTTTGGCCCGCTCCTCCGTAGTGATCGCCCACATATTTGGCCCACCTGTAAACAAAGACCTGAACGTTAGCAGCCGTTTCCCACAAGGGTTTAAATCACATCTGTACAAGGCACAACTCTGCCCCTGACTTTTATGCCAGCGGCTTTCACCTGCTACTCAGCACTACAATTCTAAGACTCACAAGCATTAATAAGGACAATGGGACGGAAGTGACACACATTTACAGAAGCCTTCTGCAGCCAAGTCAGTTTTTTATGTGGTTCTGTAACTTCCTGAAGCTGGGAGCACTGGTTACACCCTATAGACCAGAACAACCACAGGCTGCTAGGGCATGCTGGGACATGTAGTTCCACGATGACTGGAGAGGTACAGATTGCTTAAGGATACTAAATGCTTTCAGGAAGTGATTTAAAAAGTATGAAAATTCTAAATCATGCCCTGAATAATGCACAGAAAAAAAACAGCAGCTATCCCAGGGCATCAGGTCATTACCCCACGCCATATTCAGGCAGTTGTGCACCCGTCCATCACAATTAATATTATTATTAATAATAAACAGTTTTTATATGACACCAACATATATACCCAGCCCTGTACATTTCATAGGGGTTGCAAATGACTGACGAATACAGACAATAGTAGAAGAGGACCCTGCCCCGAAGAGCTTACAATCTAGGAGGTGGGGGAAGTAGCACACAACAGAAGGGGAGATATGGAGTGGTGGGAAATAATGACGGTTTAGGAGACAGAAGAAGATAGGTAGACAAGTTTGAAAAGATTGGTTTTGAGCCCTCTTTTTAATGTGCAGAAAGTAGTAACAAGCGTAACAAGAGTCGGGGCAGCTCTAGAAAAATTTTGTAGCCGTGCATATGATGAGGAACTCATTACTATACTCAACGATTTCTTTATGTTGGTGCCCCAGCTACAAAGTCATGTAGATATACCCAGTGACATGAGTTGATAGTAGTCGGACAGGACAGGAGAAATGGTGCTTTATTATAAAAGCGGTGACAATACATTCTTTTTTTCAAAGTAACATAATGAACACCGTCTGCTTTAACACAAGCACATGTTTGCTTCCAACATTAATCTGCAAAACACCATCATGCCTCTAAAAGCCTTGGGAGCTGCATGTGACTTTTACTGTGTGGCAAAGTATTGTTTATTTTGGTGCCTAATCAACTTACTTTTGAAGGAAATACACTTATTAAACTGGCTTCTAGAATACAATGTTTCTGCTTCATTGTTTTTACATTTTTTGTGCGGTTCATCTCTTTTCTCTTTCTAGGTTTTGTTTTTTTTTTCTTAGATTTACTTTATTTTTTAATGAAACATTAAATTTAGCACCAGATTTTAGGCTACGAGGTCTAAAGAGAGTACAAATGTAATGGAATTGACCTAGAAGAGAGCTGTAACATCCACTAGTCTCATGTAACATGTTCCCAATCTCTAATTACTCCTATAGTATGTTTGAGGACCTCTGATCATTTTCTGTTGAGCGTCTGCAGGAGCTGCAGCTTTTTGAAGAATTGCATTTACCTAATATCATGTGTACCCCCATGCTAATAATTTAGGATACACTTTAAGTGGAACTAAAGTTTTACTTTAAAATATGTCAGATTAATCAGGGCATTGCAGAAAAAGACAATGTCCATTCTACAATAGAAATTCATACCTGATTGATCACTCTGTAGAATTGTCATAAAAGTTGAGTTGAACATGTGCAGTTTAGCTTTGGCTGGCAGAATACCCAGCTATCTGGCCTTTCCTTGACTTTGCTGGGACTAAATGAACTCTGGTGTGCAATTGCACTGGAGTTGCGTCATTCCTGCCAAGCCAATAAAGACGGCTGAAGATCACAAGGAGGAAGAAGATGGCCATGCCCTACGAAGGATTGGGGAAAAGAGAACATTGTGGGGTTTGACTTCACTTCACGGCTGCTCTAGAATGATTAATCCATTTAAATGTATATTTGTTGCAATTTATTAAAATGAAGCAACAACACACCATGGTTACATTTATTGGTAAGAAAGAAGTATCAGTACTAAATTTATGACTTCATGTAACCCAGACTTGAAAGAAAATGGGCTGCAAAGAGACTTTAAACTGTATTTTGTGGTTGCATAGGATTCATTCTTTTCTCAGTGCAGTTTTATATATATGTTTATCTGTTGGAATCGATATTTTCCATCAGTGATAAAAATAACACAATATTAGTTTGCAGAAGTTATAAATGAGACCTATAGCATGAGTCTCCGATAGAGGCCAAAGGGGGATTTATCCTCACATTAGGAAAAAAAAATAGCATGAAAGGACATTTTCTATGCCAAATTCCACACTCCCACATTGCCAGAAAATTTCTGATTACACTACATAACCGCACAGAATCCTAATAGAGTGCAGGGTGTGGGGAAATAATTAGTTTGTGCTTGTCTGTGCAGCTCACAATTTCACGCAACACTTCAGTGAATTCAGACAGCCAGCTGCTAAAAAGATGAAAATCAAAAGAAGTTTGTTGAATATTTGATAGCGGAATGACTGCGCTATTCATTTGCTGCTTTACATCTCTATCACTAATAACACACGGTCTAAATATAAAATATATAAATACAGCACTATAAATAATAAATCATTAAATGTAATTTTTATAAATTATAACTATATGACCTGATATTGGCCTTCTGCACTAGAAGGCTGCAGAGGAAAAAGCAGGAGAAGCCAATCAGTTCATGTATTGACATGAAGAATGCCGATAGGTGCATAATAGAGAAATAAGGGTATCAATATGCTGCTTCTTTCACCATATAGCCATGGCCTGGGGGAGATCCAGGACTTCTTGAGCTCAGGTTCAATAACGGTAGTCATCAGATAGGGGACATTCAGTGGCAAAAAAAAAATGGAAAGGGGAATCAAATGCAATAAATATACCAAAGGAGAACCTAAGAGCACACTGCTGATCCTGTCGCTGGCAGTGGCAGGATCGCTAAAGCCTGCAGAGCAAATGCCTTCTCCTATGTTAGTCTTAGTTAGTGTCTCTCCTATGTTAGTCTTCAGTGGATCGATGAGGAGATGATGAAAGAGCTCATATAGCAAGGAAGTATTAAACAGGAGAGCATAATGATCCTATTGCAGCTGAAGTCTCACCAATGACAGGATTGGTAGTGTGACAAGGCTAAGAAATCTGAAGTGAGAACTTGTATATAGACCTGCCATCATCAGCATGTGACCATGTTTCATTGATATCACACGCACGATTTTTGCATACTGCATTCCTGGGAGGTTGCAAACAGACTGTGTGGTTCCTTCCTATTGTGTGATACTTCTCCCACCTCCTAGATTGTAGGCTCTTTGGGGCAGGGTCCTTCTCCTGTGTCACTGTCTGTCATTTGCAACCCCTATTTATTAAATGTACAGAGCAGTGTAATATGTTGGCGCTATATAAATGATGTTAATTATTAATAATTTTTGAGGCAAGGCATGCAGCAATAGAGTGCAGGGGTGACATCAGGATAGAGTGCAGCTGCATGAACGATGGCTTTAAAGGAGATCTCCAAAACATGGTTGGGCTGGAGGCTGTCTTGTAGGAATGAAAATGTCTTACGAATTAAAAGGGAGGAGGTAAAACTTAGGAAAAACATCTGACGCCCCTTTATTATCTTACATTGTGATGGTGTCTCTTCAAAAAAGGTGAATTTGAAACTTCCCTTATTTATGATTAGCAAGAAAGAACCAAAGTTAGAAAGTATAGGCTTGTGAGCTAAATTAAATACATTTATTGAAGTCATATCCAGTGCAAGAATCCTGAACCTGTCCAATAACTTTTCTTTTATTAGACTAAGCAAAGCTTGGTCTGAGGAAGCCCTATACCAGAGTTTCTCAATCTAACATGGGGAGCCTCAGATATAACATTTAATTGTTCAGGGAACACCTGCTAATTACTATATCCAAAGCTTACAGTACATCAGAAGGAAAAATGCCTCCCTTATTGCTGACCATTGGGAATATTGTAACCTTACACACAGCCAAAAAGATCATTTGTGTCAGGGGCACACATTGTTCAAGGAACCCCTAGCAACCTCTCCAAAAAACCCAAGGTTTCATGAAACCCTGGTTGAGCCCTGCTCCATAGCCTGCACCACCAAATATCTTCCAGAAAAGATATTTGTTTTACATAAAAAAATTCAAGAATTTCCCATTAAAAAAAAAGGATGCAGCTGTCAACATCAACACATACAATTTTTCTAAATTAGCAATCCTGATGGTGCTTGTATGTAGAAGATTTTGCTGTGAACAGACAACATGCGGTGAAAGGAGCTCTCCATGCAGGTGATACAAGCCATCCTTAAGCTGCAAAAACAGAAAAAACCCATCGAGAAATTGCTACAATATTAGGAGTGGCAAAATCTACAAGTTGGTACATCAAATCAAATCTCTGCCCAAATATTTATGGACGTACCTGTATAACAATTTCAGAAATTTTGGAGGTGGGGTTAGGGGTGTGGATGGGTGTGAGAGGACTATATAACAACTGCAGTTACTTTGTTCCATTATGTTTGTTACTTCTCATTATTATACATATACAGTGTTCTACCTTTTAGCCGGGCGCACCACCTGGCACTTTTCAGTAACCACTTGGCTGTTTTCGGGTTGTTACTGATAAGCTTTACAATACAGGGGCTGGTACCCACCTACAATTTCTTCCCAACCAGCTTACAAAAATGTCTGGGTTGAACACGGTTATAAAAAAACCACACATAAAACACCTTCAGAAGAAAACAAATGATACATTATATACTATACCCTGTGCATGGATATTTACACATTGTATTTATAAAGATTTGAGCCTTTGTGCCTTTAGAGGGAGGCTATGAACATTCCTGATATGTCAAGCAAGTTATTCTTCATGTATTTAAAACTATATTGTTGTTTAACAAAGGTCACTGATGGATAATTGGTAGACTGCCATCTAAGGTCTATGGGTATACCTTGTATCCCTTCCAGCAAACAATTGGTAAATTATAGGCTTCTTGTTCTTGATTGCTCATTATGCTTTTGAAATTTAATTTAAGTAAATATATCTGACTTTGTATTCTATGTTTTAGGCTTGTGTAGAGCCTGCCTACTAGAAATATGTTAATTCATCCATCTAAGGTCCATCCACCATAAAATCTACACTACTGTACTAGACCCAGTGTTATTGATAACACTGGGTCCAGTACAGGGGGGGGGGGGGGGTTGCACGCAAATGCACCCCTGACTGACAGTACAGCAGGGTTGGTGACCACCATGCAAACTTTACTAATAAAGCATGGTCTAGGACCGATCTGAGCAGGTTACCTGACCGTATAATAACAGTTGAACGCCTTATTATTATTCAAAAGGATTTATATAGTGCAAACATATTAAGCAGTGCTGTACATTAAATAGGGATTGCAAATGACAGACAGATACAGACAGTAACACAGGAGGAGGAGAGGACCCTGGCCCGAAGAGCTTACAATCTAGGAACACCTAGGTCATTTTAGATTTGGTCACAAGTCTGTCCAGTAATCTGGCGATTACAGGAAATATTAAGACAAGCCAAGGTTCTTACCCTATCAGCAAGTAAAGGAGAAAAAAATGCTCGCCTCTCAGCTGTGCTCAGCATCTATGCAGAGACTCATAACAAGATGACATCTTTAGCTCCTGCTATACACAAATGTCATGTTGGCCTATCATTTTAGTTAATGATATAAGAAAGAAGTATGGAGACACCTCAACCATTAGATTGTCTGGCTGGAAAAATTAAGAGGATTGCTCCCTGTAATTCAGGGTGACTTTTATGAATGGCCAAGGATAAAGCTAGATAGGGGAAGAAGGTTGAAACAGGAAACATCTTTAATTTTTGACAAGCTTATATTTGCAGCTCAGATATTAAGGATACAGCTTTAACCCTCAGGTACAAAAAGTATACTTATGAATGTACAGATGTGTGCCAAAATTCCATCGTGTGAATATATGGTAAATATATAGACAACTTATGGACTTTTGCAACATTTATTCTATAGGTGTCAGTGCTACCTAATTCTTGTGTTTTCCCCCAGCATTTCCCTTTTCTGTAAGCCCTAGCACCTGCTGAACAGATTTGTCATATATACATACACTATATACACACACACACATTATATATATATATATATATATATATATATATTTACACACACGCATGCCATCACAGAATATAACAGGCTCAGTAGTAAGTGAGAGTGTGTGAAGTTGTACTCACCATTCAGGGCCGTGGGAAAGTGAGGCATGGTGTTCTGCAGCATGTCTTGTTAACTCCGGGCCATCTGCAAACACAACACACAAACACAGGCTTGTTAATAATGCAGCTGCCTGTATTCCAGGGCATGGGCCCTGCTGAGCACAGAAAGACCGCTTCCTAACCACAAATTCTCTCGCTACAGGAAGACAATGAGAGGGTTGCCGGTGTCCACTCGCTCTGTCTATGGAATGGGAAGGGGGGTGGGAGAGGTCACAAACTCGCTGCATGGCAGACGCCAAGGGATCACTGGAACTCGTCTGCCCCGATTTACTGCTGGGAACAGAATCATCCCAACAATCATAAAAGTGCACAATTATATGCTAAAGCAGATTAGAAAAAACTAAAACTAATAACAAAGGTAATTACTTTTTTATGGATTTATGTATGAATACAATTTGGATGACAAGTTTGCTGTAAAATGCAAAAACCAAAACAAACTCATAGAGGGACTGGAAAACAGTGGTTTATAGAAAAACAATTTTTTTTTTCTATTAACCACTGTCAGCAAGTCCCTCCATTTGTTATTTACTTAGATTGCCATATCCCTCATAAATCGTATACTATCATTTAATAGAGAATTAGATACTATATTTTTGTAAATACCAAAAAGACAAGATGTCAGACAGGTAACTTTATAGTTTAAGCAGAACTAAAGTTCCACTTTTAAAATCACACAATCAGGCCGGTCATTATTACAGAAAGGGACAGGTAATGTCCCTTCCGCAATATTCCCTCCTACCTGCATGATCGCTCTGGGTATCCTGCAAAAAGCTGAGCTGCCAGGATACCCAGCATTTCGGGGTTCCCATGCACAGGCCGGGAATGAATGAACTTCCTCATACCTGTGCAGGAAATACATCATCCCAAAATGACAATTAGAATGGTTGAAAATCGTCTAAAAGAAAGAGAAGATGCATTTTTAGTCCCGCATTAAAAATGCTAACAATTGCTCTGTGAAAGAAAAGGTAGATATTCCAAATAATAATTGTAAAAAAGTACATCTCAGAAATAAATTTACAAGGAAAGTTAGAACCCTACAAGACAGAGATTCAAAGAAAACAGGATTTTTAAAGGTACCAACTCAAAGAACTTTTTCTATATAAAAACATCTAAACTTGTATTGACACATTTAAAAAAAAATAATCAACAACTAAAAACAGCATAAAAACACCCACACAGGGCTAATTATAATCAAGGACCTGAAGGGCCACTAGACAAAGAGATACTGCCAAGCAGATATTTGTAAGTTTGTGAGCAATCAGAAGAAATTGAGTATTTTTTTCCACTCAACGCATTTCGCAGAGCTAGCGTGCTTCTTCAGGAGTATCTTAGAGAAAGATTTTTTTGGCTTGTAGCATATATCTCGAAAAATACATACTACATATATATGTAATGTATATGTAGTATGTATATATATATATATATATATATATATATATATATATATATATATATATATATATATATACACACAATATATACATATATACACACAATATATACATATTAGAAAAGTGGGCAATAGCAGCAAAAACAAATCTATGCTATCTTTACTCTGCTATTGCCCACTTTAATAATATTATAAATAATTTAGATGTTTTATATAGAAAAAGAAGCAATATCTCTACATAACAGTCTTTAGAAAATGATTATTTACATTTCTGAATAGACCAGTAAACAACTGATTGAGCTCCAAATGGGTCACCCCGTCATCTCATACAGTCATAATCATCAACATGGAATTATATTTTATGTCAGCTTAAAGCAGTGTTCTTTTTAACATAGGGAAAACTTTGAAATGACTTTCAGGTTTTCAGGGAACCCCAGCCATAATTACTATATCCACAGTTCATAATACATTCTTGTAATGGTCGGAAGGAAGACTGTCCCCTTTACAGATAGCCAAAAACCTCATTGGTGTCAGTGGTCCCTGACCAGAGAGACACAAACTGCTCATTGCTCAAGGAACCCCTAAAAACCTCTGGAGGAACCCTTGCTGAGAAAAACTGGCTCAAAGCATATAGTTCTTTGTCATCGGGATAGAGTGAAGGTAATGTAAAATGTTACAGACGTCCCTGCGACAAGATGTAAGAGGAGACACTTGTTCTGGTGACAGCTGTTCAATGAAGGATTTCCTCTAATTTAGATCAGACTTCCAGTGTTCAACCCAGAATATTTTTTAAGCCAAGTGGTAAGAAAGTGTAGGCGGGTGGCAGGGTGGGTATTGTGACCCAACTCTTCAGTAACCAGCCAAAAACAGCCGGGTGTTCACTGAAAAGTGCCGGGTGGTGCGCCGAGCTAAAAGGGGCTGGGGAGAACACTGGACTTCCACTTTCTTATCCTTGTGTCTAGGAACAGAAGTAAAGGAAAATCTCTACTGAGGTTCTAACAGCCTCCCACATACAGAAATAGAGGAACCCAGTAACAATGTACAGCTAAGGCACAAAACAAATCAAACAGCCTGTGAATAGTCATAGCCCTTACACAATTTACAGTATCTTACAAACATTTTGCATGCAAAGCGCTTTAAAGCCTCGTCAAAGAAGGCTTCTGTTTCTCATCTCCTTAATCTACTGGCCTCTCATCCTGTTGGGATACATTTATGTGGCAAAATGACAATCTAAACGCACATTGTGGATATTGTATCAGTTTATACACTATATAGTCAATCTTTGAACACCTTATCATAAAACCTACAACTTGGCCGGCATCCTTTGCCACAACTATGGCCATAATTATGGAGTTGGCCTCTAGAGTTGGATCAAAAAACCTTGGCACAACTAGCATTCCATTTGATCACAAAAGTGTTCTATAGGATTAGGGTAAAGCTACGTACACACGGCAGATTTTTATCGCCCGATAATCGGCATCGGCCAAATATCGGGCGAAAATCTGCCGTGTGTAGTCGGTGTCGTCCATCGTCCGAACGACCGACCTGCCGGATCCACGGACGACGACCGATCCTAATGAAAGGGAAGGGGGAGAGCGCGCAGCAGGGTGCCGCTCCGTCGCTCTCCCCCTCCCCTCTCCATGAACGGTGCTGTATGTACAGCATCGTTCATGCATCGTGCAGTCCCTTGTCGTTGGAAAAGATCGTGAAAGATCCTTTCCAACGACAAAAATTGCAAGTGTGTACGCAGCTTTAGGACTCCATGAAGGCAGATTATACACACCATAATCCCTAAAACCATGCCTCTAATGCAGTTGGCTTTGTGCCCCGGGATAGACTAATGGAAAACTTTTACCACAATCCTGACAAATGTCTAAAAGGTAATTGTATGCTGTAGCTCCCTTTAAGGTAAACTCCTAAACTCAAAAATATATAGACACAGTGTTCTCCCCAGTCCCATTTAGCTGGGCGCACAACTCGGCACTTTTCATTACCACCCGGCTGTTTTTGGGTAGTTACTGATAAGTTGGGTCACAATACAAGGTCTGCCACCCGCCTAAAATTTCTTCCCACCCGGTTAAAAAAAAATCCTGGGTTGAGCACTGTAGACATGTCCACAATCTTTGCCAAAACTTAGCAAAGATTTCGTTAATTAGTATACTTAGTGGTGACTTTCTCTGTGATTGATATCTTTGGGTGATGTAAAAAAAAAATTACACAGAGAGTGGATATCTCCCATTACTCTTGCAGGTAAACCCCATGATCTAGATGGCAGATAATTTGTACTTGGTATCCCATGGGAGCAATCTGCTGTGACAGGAGACAAGACGGATCATGCATGAAGACACCAGGGTAGACCATTACAAAAGATTGAAGTGGTATACTTATTACAGACAAGTAGAGTACACTTTACATGAAGCTAACAAAGTACTCTGACATGGAAACTACTATATTAGGTGGGAAGGCATTTCAAGATGTAACTGTATAATCAACTAATAAACTAAGCACGAATTGTTAATGACAGAAGTTAGAAGTACTCCTTAGCATACAGTGAGATCTTCCGGTTAGTGAGGTTTCCCTCCACCCAAATTCTTTCCTTCAAAAAAGGAATAACTGCAAGTAAGAAACGTGCTGAGAACATGAAACACTCCACACAGTGAAAGCATTGAGTTCCGGTGCTGGAGAAAGTTACTTGAGGACGGGGAGATATCTTACTTCTCACAACTTTCTAGGACTTATCTATAGGTCAGTCCACCCTGAGACCCGACCCAAAGATTTGAAGAGAGCCGCAGATAAGTAGTCACTGCAGTTCAACTGCAGACATTGTAATGTAATATGGTGCGTGAACATTTTTAACTACATACACAGTGCTCAACCCAGAAAAAAGAAATTTTAGGTGGGTGGCAGTACCTGTATTGTGACCAAACTCTTTGGTAACCACCCAAAAACAGCCAGGTGGGTGCTGGAAAGGCAATTTTAGCCCAGCTAAAAGTGCCTAGGGAGAACCCTGATACACCAAAAAACATTCACATTTTGAGTTTAAAGATACACATTACAGGTTTCTTTGATTCTAACCCCAAATGAAAAAAAGGAAAAAAAAGTTCATGAGCAGCTGCACAATACGTAGCTAAAATCAGGACAGCTTTATTTGCTACAGGTTTTTAATTTCATTGCGGGACACACATACCCCTGCTAGACAGACCAAACAATACATGTTGGCCAAGTTCCAAATCCCATCCAGTAATTGGACATATAAGGAGCAGAAGAATACTAAAAAGTCATCTCTGTTCTCCTCTCCTGTCACCACATGAGGACAGCTGCCTGGTTCCATATGCTAGCCCTTACCTGACCTACTTTTGGGTAATATTGCAGCAGATTACCAAAACAAGGCGAATAGAAAGTTAAAATATAGTAACACTAGATACAATTAGTAAAAACAGTTTCTGGTGTTTGATTGCCAACACGCCAACGTAACGGAAGGTGCAATTACAAGTCTAACATTTAAGGTGGATTATTTGCATTATAAGATAATTAAGAAAATTCTGATTTTATGTCAATAACCTACTACTATCCCTGCCACTGAAGGCAGGGATCTCTACCACTACTCCTTCCAAAGACAGGGCACCATCCTTCTCACTGGTATCGACCATGGGGCATTTTTATATTCCCACCCAGTAATTGAAAGCAAGAGAAGAAAAGCAATGTGACAATGACAAAATAGTTTACTGCAAAAAGTGCAGATTAGCAAACTAGGCTAAACAACTTAACTGAGCTACTGATGAAAAAAAACTTTAAAGCAACTCAAAATTCAATAAAGTATGCAATACATATCCAAAGCATTCCCAGAAAGCTTTAGGAAGATTAGGGTTGTCAATATCACGGCCTGTTTCACCATATGGATTCCTCAGGGGAGGGAAGAGACTTGACTAGACATATAACACAATATAAGATACAGATATAAACAAAACTTCTTAAAACCACACAATAGATGCATTTAAATCCATTCATATAAACATTAAAAATATTCCCACTTACCCTGAAACTTTATTACTACTTTTGTCAGGGCATTTTTTACTTTCACTGACAATTCTGGCTCTCTTAAAAGACTGTGAACTGGACTGGACTGTGAACTGTGAACTGAACTTTGTTTAGAAAGTTTGGGGATCCCCATCCTATGGTCTCCAGAATGAAGATCCCCCCCCCCCCCTCACATAGAAAAGAAATGCAATTAATTTGCTTGTTACTGAAGATTTTAGGCCTTAATAATATTAATAATTCTCCGAACCCAGTAAAGGAAGTAGGGGAAACTGGAGAGTCTTTCAGTCCCCAGCAGTAGGTCACATTCTTAAAGTGGGTGGGGAACAGTGTTTGATATCACAATGGCACTAAAGGAAACAAAAAATGCATATATATATATATATATATATATATATATATATATATATATATAAATACCTGTCACACTCAAGGCTAATTGTTATACAAGCCAACATGAAGCCAGGATTTCCCCCCCAAAGATTTACTATTTTTATCATGATTTCTGCCTGAGCAAAGGGCATGAAGATGCTGCCCATATAATCATTTCCTAGACAGGACAGGCAATAGAAGAAAGGATCTAACTGGTTGCTATAGTTAACATCATTATTTTCTAGCCAACTAATATTAAACTATAGCCACACACAACACATAGACATGTGGTTGCCTTTATGTTCTTCTAAGACCCAAAGGTCAAATAGTACTTCTGAGCCATTTTTTACTCTGCACCATGCCATACCTAGGAATGCATTTTAGGCTCATTGCCCAAAATTGGGACCGTGGATGGCTCAAAGCCAATCATTACCACAGAAGCTTTAAATGAACTACCCACACACGATTCACATTATAAAATGTCCTAGGTGCTTAACTATGCACCAAATGAGGAATACCTATTCTCCAATTAAAACCCATCCTCCCCACTACTAGTCTTTATTCCAATAGCTCTTTTCAACTGCTGCAACACAATGTAAAAAGCGGTCTTTAGATCTGCAAAATATTTTACAGAATAAAGCACACGTGCAATAATTGTTGTTAGAAAGGATCTTTTCGGTATTTTCCAACGACAAAAGCCTGAAAGATGCATGAATGAGTGCTGTACATATAGGGACGTTCCGCTCTATGGGGGGTAGACGGAATGGCACCCCGCTGCGCTCTCCCCCCTCACTTGCATTACAATCGTTCCTCATTTCAGGATCCACCAGGACCGTTCCATGAACGACGAGTGCTGTGTACACACGCCAGATTTTCGTCCGATATCATCCCCGAGGTGATCATCAGACGAGAATCATTTGACGTGTGTACATAGCCTTAGACCTTCACTTTCTACACCCCTTTTGGATCTCATGTGCCTGAAGGCCAGACTTCAATATGTTGGATATATTGATGATTTACTAATGTACATATTCCCTCATTTGGTATTCTCCAACGAAAATCCATCAGATAAGGATAAGCTGAATTTGATACTAAAATTTGGGCAAATCAGGCTGCTCATCCCTAGTCCTTGCCTTCTTCGTGGACTACAATGAGCACCCACACATAGAAGAGGTTCCTTCATGTCCTCTCCACTGCTATGTATGGAACTTCAAACCCACCTCGTGGTGCCTGGAACAAGTGCACCCTAATGCATTGTGCAACATATTCCAATCCGGTTAGCTTACATTCTTGCATTCCTACTCAGTGATTTCTGGTGTGTATCTCTAATGTATAAAATTTGCCTGGCCTTTAAGGTAAATGACTTGCTGCAACAGAACCGAAACCTATAAGAACTACAAATAAAAACATTCTTCTCTGCTCATGCCTGGTGTCCTCTATATGACAGTGACAGAGCCATTTCAAGTGTTAAATCCTGGCACTGTCTGGCCTTCACAGTCTCCACATTACTGCTGCCAAGGAGATCTGCCAACTGCTGGGCACAGTGCCTTCTATTGTGTACAGGCAGACTGGCATTTGGTTGGCTACTCTATTGTTGCTGTGCAAGTATTTAAAGCACAACTTCAGAGAACAAAAAGAACGATTATCCCAGTGATAGGTTTATTCATCGGTAAAAAAATAATTACCTACGAATAAAAGTGCTGCTCATATAACTGCACAAAATCTTTCAGCTCCCCTATGTGCTCCTTGAAAGAAAGACATCCTAACCGAGCTAGAGGATTTCAATAGAAGCACCATATACCAGCTTCAAGTTCAGATCACACTTGGAATGAGGTTTAAAAAAGGGGCCTGTACAGTAAAACTCTATTAGCTTCAACACTGCACCCCAGCTGGCGCTAGTGGCTTTAATAAGTCATCTGCAAACCTCTGTTTAGCCTTATTATGAATACAGCACAAATAAAAGACTGCAATGTGAGCAATGAACAAGTAATAGATGATGAAAATAAATAACCTCAAAAATTTAAGAATTGCTATGTTACAGAGAAAATGTAAAAATGTTATTTTGCTTTAGCAATTCCTCGTGAAAAATAGCAGTCGATGTCCTGGTATGTAGCGGTGCTTAGGCACTCCTGTATGTACACTGAAAGTTCTACTTTTACAAATGCTTGATCAGGCCGGTCATTATTGCAGCAAGGGGTATGCCATGCAATAATTTGTTTTTTCATGCCTGTTTGCTTTGGATTACCGGTGACAAAGCTGAGCTGTGCATGCAATCCTTAGTATGTGCCGGGAAGGAATTGGAAGTATGTCATCCCAGTACGAGCAATTATGATGACCAAGAATTGTCCCTAGGAAAAAGGAAGATTGTGGCGTCCCATGATGGTGAGTCGCATAGCTTTAGTTCTGCTATAAAACTGTATACACTGCTGCCTCTGACACCTAGTTTTAAGAGATTTAGGAAAGGTCAATACTGACAAAACAACAAAATTAGGAAATTTCAGACCCTTTCAGACTGCAGTTAACCTCAACTGAACTCAACTTCTGTGTCACGCATTTGAGGTTTGCAGCAACTGCGATGTTCTGAGGAAGTTCACATATAAAAGAAAGCAACTGCTGTAAGATGCGGTTGAAAGTGGTTGCTTTAAAGTCAATAGAAGCAGCTGGATGCAAAAGTGCGGCCAGGGGCAACATGTTGCGTTCAACAACTGGAGCCACAATCCATGTGATTCAGTTGAACGGGAGCAGTTGATCCCAAATCAGACCACTGCAGTCAGTTGCAGGTCTTTAATTACCTTCCTTGGTAGGGATAGCAAAAAAATGCCAAGTTCTACACTCTCCTATGTATTACAAAATGTTAATCTTACTGCTGCGTGTGAACCCATTGGGAAAGGAGATTCCCTTACCAAAGAGAACACTTATGCACAAGTGGGGAAATATTTCCTCATTTGTCAAATAGGAATAAAGATAATCCAGACATTAATGATAAATTGACAGAAAGAACAAATGATTTACAGGCAGCGATTTATCAGAGTTCTATGGGTGCCTTAAGTCAATATACAGCTATGTTAGACTAAAAGCAGTATACAGAAAAACACGGTAGTGACAAATATAGCTTTGTAACTTCCTCTGCAGGAACGCCCCCCCAAATGACAAGTCTTCCCCGGAACAATATATTGTTCTACAGACACGCTGAATCAGTTCATTTGATCGCGGTGCTGTGGACTAAATTACATGTTCCTTAGAAGTTTCTGCACGCATCTCATTTCCACATTAAATGTAGCTTGAAATGTTTGTACATATATGCAGCTGCTCAGCCACAAAGTCTGGCTCCTCCGCGAGCCCATCAAGATGAAGAACGTCAACAAGAAGTAAGATGATGACATGATGTTCACAACAAAGTCCAACCTACAAAGCTCTCTGTATTCTTGCTGGTAAGAGACATTGTGGAATTGTATTTGGCTTAAAGTAAAACTATAACTGAAATAATAAGGAATATGAGGAATCCATACTCCTAAGAGGAATCCAATCCTAAGAATTGTTGGTAATAATCAAAGTTTTGGTGATAAAGAATTTACCCAGCTGGTTAAATCACAAAATGATTTCCCCATCCATTTGCAGGTCTTCCTGTGAATGAGCCCAATGCTTTTGTTTGCTACATGATGTACATTGCCGTCAATGCCAAGCAAAGATGGTGGATGGTCTTGGCACTCTCACTTGTCTCACGCAAATCTTACTTTTCATTCTCAGGGAACTATTTGCTTTTTGATTCAGCCTTAAGCTGGCCATAGAATGATCAAATCAGCATGAACAGCTTGAAGGTCCCACAAAGTCTCCCGGAGATATTTTACCCTAAACCCCAGTTGCCAGTTGCACCAGTACGCCAACTAAGCACACAATATGACTGTGCAATCTCATTTATATTTCCCATCAACTATGTAGCACAATGGCATGCCTGATGGAGTATAATTTATTGGGCCATTATATAGGTCCTAATATTATATACATTTTGATTGCATAGTTACATTGTAATGTGCATGAAGAACTTAGGCCAATACAGGGAGGAAAAGTTGCATGCAGACAGTCCCAAGGGAGGGAGGGAGGCAATGGAGATCTGTAAGGATTTTCTAGCCTGCCCAGTGTTTACCCTAGGTCCCTTTAGCTGGGTGCACCACCGGGCACTTTTCAGTAACCGCCCAGATGTTTTTGGGTGGTACTGAAGATTTGGGTCACAATACAGGGGCTGCCACCCACCCGCAATTTTTTTCCACTCAGCTTACAAAAAATTCTTGGTTGAACACTGCTGCCTATTAATTTTGTTCCCCAAGGATGCTTTTTTTGAACCATTGTACGTGGCTCTATTGAAGCTTTATGGATGCCCATTCAAATCCACAAGTGACCATGGTAAGCTGGTGCATTACAACAATGCCCGACCATATACAACAAATTTTGAGGGGATGAAAAGGGACAGTTTGTTGTATTTAAGTCTCATAACAATTAATCAAACTAATGCTTTGTAAAGCAGATCTAATAGAGAGAGAAAACTGCTGCAGTGCTCATATGCCAACATGGACTATGTTGATAGGAAGAAAGAGCAAAGCAAGAGAGTATTTAATCTGCTGCTTTTCCTTGCACTATCCAGTTACAAAGTAAAGGACATAAAAAAGGGTCCCCGGCTGATTGCAGGAAAAAAATCAGGTCCTTATTCTTGGCTGTATATCAGAGAAATGTAAACTTTAGGCCAAAATATCCAAAGATGCAAATCTTTGTCAGGTAAAACCGCTCGAATATATATTTTTTGTTGTGTTTCAGTAATAATATAATAAAGGGTTTACAATAGGTAGCCACATCCAATCAAAATACTAAAATGTGCAATGGTTCATCCTCTAAGAAAAGTTACCATGAAAACAAGGAATAAGCCATCTACTGGCCAATTACAATCTTGGAGCCTTCATTGGTCCACTGCCCAATGATTAAATCACTAATAAACTGTGCCACCCTCTAATCAATAGGAGTCTTTAATCATTGTGTTCACAAAAATAAACTACCAGCCAACGAGAACATCATTAGATCAACTTCTAAAGTATGCCGATAGGATGGTGCCATTCTAAAAAAATCAATAGAAGCCTTGGAACATGTGTGTCTTGCAATACCATGATCAGAACACCTACAGGGATAACCTACCTGAAACATATTAAAAAATGCACCTGTAATATCCCAATACTGAACAAATTAGGAATAGAAAGACAAAACATAAAAATATTACAACTGACCCACCTGATCCCGATACTCTGCTTGCCTAGATGTCATGATGAAGAATTCTGCTAGCTAGAAGTATCCATTCTGCATGTGAATGTGGTTTTAGAGAAAAAGCCTTGTACAGAACCATGCGTCGCTTCCCGAGCTCTCAGCACAGCTAGTGATCGAGCAGCTGCTACAACACGCACAGAACTTCATAGCAGATTATTGGATTGGGTGGAACCATTGCCTGCAATCACCAGCACAATACAAACCTCTGCCACCATCCTCTCCCTTTACATTCACCCTATCCTTGCTGACATGTACGTCTTCGGCTTGATTTTTCACTTAAACATAGAAGCCTTAGCTGATAATCTTAAAACATTATTACAATATGCAAAACTGCAAGAGTAAGAGCATGTGTGCCAGTGCTGGCTCCACAACCAATCATTTTCTTACCTACCCTAAAATTAGAAAAAAAGGTGAATTCTCTGTAATCCTTTAGTCCTTCTCTATAATACGGTCCAAGAACAATATGATGAATCTGAGCTGCCTTTAGAAACCAATAAACTTCAAGCTGTCATTTTTCCATGCATAGTATAAAAATAAAGGCTTCTGTGCTGTCCTCTTGTAGCGCTTTATCGTAGATGGGTTACAGGGTTTTATTAGAGCAGGCTTTCATTTAAACCCTCAGCGTGGTATAACTATTTTTATAATGAACTGCAAACTGTACATTAAGATAAAATTTCAGCATGCAATATAGCAGTTACTGATGAAGCTACACTAAAGTGCGCTACAATGCAGATAACACGTGTTGTGGTGCACGGAGTTAAGAAAAGTCAGACAGGTCTAGTCTTTTTCAGGTACTCTGGAATGTAATAGTGAGATGGAGCCCAAGGATGGGCTATCAATGCAAAGCAACAAACCAAAATACAGAACAAAGTCACACAGTGCAGACCCACTGTCACCTTCTCCATGGAGCACTGCGATGCAGCAAGCTGCAGTACCATGCGTGTTTTACAAAGATGTATAGGGAGTAGAAGAGGCCACAGCATGCTCTCCATTCCTAACTAGCAGTTACATTACATACAAACAGGTGAGAGTTTTGAATTTCTGTTTGCCCAGATGGGACCAAGAATGCTATATTCTAAACTTTAAAACTTAAAAGCATGATACTGCCACCGCAATGCTTTACTGTGGGGTTTGGTCATGAAAAGTGTTGTTTTTGCACCTAAGGTACCTTTTGGAACCTCCTTCTATCAGACCATAACACATTTTCCACACATGCTTCTGGGGGACTTGATTGATGTATATCTTGCAACTTTTAGCCTGGCCTGGATGTTTTTCTTTGTAAGAAAAGACTTCTGTCCTACAACCCTATCCCACAGTTCAGACATCACCAAAAGAACAAAATCCCCACAGTGAAGCATGGTGGTGACAGTATCAAGCTTTGGGTTCCATTTCTTCAGCTGGAACCGGGGCTTTAGTGAAGGGAATTATGAACAGTTCCAAATACTAGTCAATATTTTGGGCCAAAAACTACAGGCTTCTGCATGACAATGACCCCACACATACATCCAAATCAAGAAAACAATGGCTTCACCAGAAAAAAGTTAAAGTTTTGGAATGGCCCAGCCAGAGCCCCAACCTAAATCCAATAGAACATATGTGCGGTAACCTGAGGAGTGCTGTGCACAATTTGTCACAATCTGACAGATTTAAAGCTTTTGCAAGGAAAAGTGGGCAAATGTTGGCAAGTCAGGTTGTGCCATGCTGATAGAATCCCACCCAAGAAAACTGAATGCTGCAATGAAATTAAAAGCTGCTTGAACATTGTATTAGATTTAAGGATTAAACTTATGCAATCAGCTTTTTAATGATTTTTGTTATTTATGTTTCCCCTAACAGATTTCCTGTTTTTCAATTGAATTGTTCATGCTGTTGTGACAGGTGGAAAGGTAGGGCAGCAACATTTGGCACACAAGTAAATGTAGTGCCCCAGGCCCCACACAAGCTGGACGAGACCAACTCACTGCCTAGCTAAGAGACCCCATCGACCACCACACCTGGCACCTAGTTTAAGCAACTCCATTTAGTTAAAACTTTGCTTATCTAAAATGAAAAAACCTGGACATCTGTTCACAAATCAAACTTTAACTACATGTAACCAAATAAGGCAACCTAACATGTAATAAAAATTATTCCACAATAAAGACAGCAGCACATTTTATGGTAAACCTGCCATAAAACCAGACACATTAAACATAAGATGTAGAAATCCATAAGAAGCGGTTTCCTCTGTGAAAAATGTCAGAACGATTGGTAGAGATTAAGACAGGTGAAACTCATAGGTACATTTTTTATTTGTAAAGTGAAGCTTTATCCCACCCACTTTACCTTCATTAATTTTATGCACAGCCAAAAGAAAAGGATAATTGCACACAAGTCAAGAAAAGACCTGGTTGACTATACCAACATGTCTTCAGCCATGGCAGCCTTTGCATAAGTATGGTTACATCACATAATTAGATTAAGTATAATTGGTAGGTAACTTACCACATATGATTATTATTAATATTATTAATAAACACCATTTATATAGCGTCAACATATTATGCAGCACTGTACAATAAATAGGGGTTGTGAATGACAGACAGACACAGAAGGAGGAGAGGATCCTGCCCCTAAGAGCTTACAATCTAGGAGGTGGGGGAGGTAAAACACAATAGGAGGGAAGATATGGAGTGGTGGGAAGTAGTGATGGTTTAAGGGACAGTAGAAGACGGGCAGGCAAGTTTGAAAAGATGGGTTTTGAGTGATCCTTTAAATGGGCAAAGAGTAGGAGCAAGCCGAATAGGACAGGTAAGACAATTCCAGAGAGTTGGGGCAGCTCTAGAAAAGTCTTGGAGCCGTGCGTGTGATGAGGTTATGAAGTAGCAAATCTTATTTCTATAGTAGTACAGCAAGGATGCCAACTGCACTGATAAATGGGGTCATGTAGAGACAACTATTCCTTCTTCTGAGAATAGAATCCTGATTTACTAAAGGGGTTGAGAATCTTCAGTCATAAAAGGAGTAAAAAGGAGATGCTTATTTCATCTGCACTTGAGTAAATTCTTTGAACTCATTTAAATCATCAATATGTGACAAATTGATATGCAGCATTCTACACCAATTCAACCTAAAACAATCTTTGCAATAATAACCCAACATGTTAATGCACTAAAAATACTCTCTAGTTCCCTTAAACACTAGTTCATGTTAGAAAAATGCAATAGGAAAGGTTAGGCTCATAGTAGATTCAACCCCTAGCCTGGAATTTATCAGAATAGTTCGGCTCTTGTCTAATGATTAGCTAGCTTTTTCAGCGCCAGGGAGTCCAAATGTCTGGCCGGGTCAGGGGTTACTACTAGCATGACAACCACTAAAAAGTAAATCCATGGCTTTTTCCCCTAAGGTGTCTGCTTCCAGGAGCACTAAAATGTATTTCCATTTGGGAAATATATCCACCACAAACCAGCTTTTCCAGGTTTGTAAGGTTCCAAATTGATGACGGGATCATACGGCCCCTTAGGTTTCCATAACCAGATGCTGAATTAGGACTCCTAGAAACGGAAATTGTAGCAAGCTAGGAACTGATGGCAATTCCAACAAGAAGATGTGTAAAGCTGAGGGGGCATTATTATTATTATTTCTATTACATAGTATTTATATAGCGACGACATATTATGCAGCGCCGTACAAATCCATAGTCATGTCACTGTCCCCACCATAGTCATGTGTCTTTAATTCAGTCTAAGGTCAATTTGGGGTAATCCAATTAACCTAACTGCATGTTTTTGGGATGTGGGAGGAAACCCCCCCAACATGGGGAGACTCTGCAAACTCCATGCAGATAGTTTCCTGGCTGAGATTTAAACCTAGCGCTGCAAAGGCCAGAGTGCTAACCACTGAGCCACCATGCTACCCTCATCTCAGCAGATCCAAGTCAGTACTGGACAGGGAGGATGCATAGACTTTGCATCATAATGGAAGTTTCCAGCCTTGTGTAGGAGTGTCTTCTCCTGAGACTTGTGATCCTCAACTTACCCAGGATCACAATGAGGGAAAGTTTACCAGAAGCTGAGATGCAAACTGAGCATTTTAATTTGTTCCGTTTTTTATTTAACTGTAATTTTCAGGGTCTACAAGATAAGTGGACCACACATTTTAATGCAAGGTCGACCCGGGCCACCTTTGGAGCTGAAGCTACAAGCAGTGTTCTCCCCGGCCCCTTTTAGCTGGGTGCACCACCTGGCACTTTTCAGTAACCACCCGGCTGTTTTTGGGTGCTTATAGAAAAATTGGGTCACAATACTCACCTACAGTTCCTTCGCACCCAGCTGGGAAAAAAAATTCAGAGAAGAATACTGTACAAGACAACAATATCTAAGTGATAGGATATTTGGGAAAAAAACAAATGGATAGGGTTCTAAATGGATGGTCTTTGGCCCCAGGGTTACTCATGTAGGCCTTTACAGGGCACACAGATGATGGTGTCCGGTCCTAACCATTTCCAAACACCATTAGCCTTTGCAGGAAGGCCATTCTTTTGCAGTCAGACCTGACCCAATTTGCAATGCAAAGTATAAATCATTGTGCAGAATTACTAATCAGAGGTGGCATATATAATGATGGAGTATGGTTGCCTCCATGTACATATATAATTATACACTATACACCTGAATATGATTTACTTTAAAGTGATTGGATGTATATGCATGTGAAAAAAATGCAAATATTATGCCTTTAAAAACTTCCTCTTCCCCCCACCATTGATTTTAGTTTGTCTCTGCATTCTCACTACATGTCCTCTTGCTCTAAGTACACAATCGCCGTCTGCAACAACACACCACTGTTCTAATACACACAACTGCATGAAATAAATGTTCATTGCACACATACCTGATGCTGCTCTATGTTCTATAATTAGGGATCCCCCAGGAATTTGCTGCTAATATAAGCAGCGCGTTCTGGCGCAGCACACTGCTGTTCATAGAAAACACATTATGTGAACTGACCACTTCTCATTTGCAATTCTGAGCTGTAAACAGTGCATGCATTAAGCTATGTAGTACTGTTTAACCCTTTCATTGTCACACATGAGGCACCAAAACAAGAAACACACAGCTATCTGGATTACTACAGGAGTATCGCATTGCTGAATAAAACAAGGTAGCCACAAAGAGTGCCTGTGGCGAGGTAGCCATGAACATGTGGCTGCTGTGCACCTCCGTGGTGAAGTAGCTATAAATGTACGAGCTGCCATGTGCCTCCCCAGCGAGGTAGCCATGAATGTACACAGGCTGTAATGAACCTCAATGACAAGGTAGCCATAAACGTACAGCTGCCATGCGCCTCCCTGGCTAGGTAGCCATAAATGTTCAAGCTGCCCTGCACCCCCCCCGGCAGGGTAGCCATGAATGTACAGGCTGTAATAAGACTCCACGGCAAGGTAGCCATGAACATACGGTTGCCATGCACCTACCCGGCGAGGTAGCCATGAGTGTGCAAGCTGCCCTGCGCCTCCATGGCAAGGTAGCCATGAACATACAGCTGTTATGCACCTCCGAAGTAACCATAAATGTACAAGCTGCCCTGTGCCTCCCCAGCAAGGTAGCCATGAACATACAGCTGCCATGCACCTGCCCAGCGAGGTAGCCATGGTCGTACAGGCTGTAATGAGCCTCCACAGTGAGGTAGCCATGAACATACAGCTGTCATGCGTCTCCCCAGCAAGGTAGCCATAAACATACAGCTGTCATGCGTCTCCACGGCAAGGTAGCCATAAACATACGGTTGCCATGCACCTAGCCAGTGAGGTAGCCATGAATATACAAGCTGCCATCCACCTCCCTGACGAGGTAGCCATGAACATACAGCTGCCATAAACCTACCCGGCGAAGTATCCATAAATGTACAAGCTGCCCTACGCCTCCCCAGTGAGGTAGCCATGAACATACAGCTGCCATACACCTACCTGGCGAGGTAGCCATGAATGTGCAAGCTGCCCTGCGCCTTCCCAGCGAGATAGCCATGAACGTACAACTACCACTCCCCATGTCGGGTAAACCAAGGATATATGGTGCCACCCACTTCAATGGCCATAAGCCTCCAAGATAGCCATGAACATACAATTATCATCGTCCTCCATGGTGCATACTTGAAAATCATAAATGTAGTTCATATAACCTTTAGGCCCGATTTACAAAAGCTCTTCAAGACTGGAGATGACAAACTATCATGGAAGAACCTGGGTGATCCAGAAATCTAGCAATGGATTTGGACTGAAAATATTTGCCAACTAATAACATATGATTTTTAGGAAATCCATTCAATGTTACCTGGAACAGCCAGGTTCTTCCATGACAATCTATCTTCTCATTGTATCACTGTACACTTTTTTTTTTGCTGCTAACATGTTCCAAACGAGTAGTGACCGTCACTGAACTTTACCTTTCTTGTAAAATCCAACAAACCTTTTTCCCTCCAGCCCATCATCTTACAAGGCAACTGCAAACTTCAACTTCTACTGTTATAATAGATCTCAGCAAAACTTAACATATTTACATGCCATTTGTCATTATTAGACCGATAGATAAAACTACTTGGATACTTTGACATAGCGAACCATTCCTACATAATAAAATCCTTTTACTGCAGATATCATCACGATACCAAACACAGTGCAGCAAATATTTACATAATAATCCCATATCAAACAGATAGCTATCCAGAAATTGTGTCAGAGAGCAGAAGGAGGACTTAAAGGACAACTACAGAATAGATAACAGCTAACAAGACCATTAAAGAATACACAAAGGAAAAATGTCCCAAAGCCCCCTCTCCAATCTACAACAGCAGCAAATAAATGATAACACCTACAAAGGGAGACCATTTATACATTTACCTTAGTTTTGTCCCTGCTTTTGTACCATCCTTCTGCTGAGATGAGAGAACCGCAAATCTTGCAATACAATGCTATAGCATCTTTGCTTTCCCCAGGACTTTGCTAAAAAGCACCCTTTATCTAGGAGCTGTAGGTACAAGTAAAGTTAGGTTTATCGAGCAACCTATTTCTTCTACATGATTTTTGAGAGTCATTTTCATTCAACATTTTAAAATGAGGGAAGGGACGCTCAGTGATTGTACAGACTTTTGCTACCTTGGTCCATTTGACCATAATTTGCTGAGAGCTCTTATATCTCAATATATAGCCCATCTATTCTATCCACTTCTATTCAGTTTTACCCCTCCGCTTTCTAAGTAAAGTAGTATATTGTGCACAAACAAAGGCATAAGTACATTGCAGAGTGCGGCTCTGGGCTCTGTCTGCACTCTTCCAAGCACACAAAACAATGTTGCTGAATGGGCCAAGACTGTTCCAGATGCTCCAGGCTTTGCTTTGTACCAGCAAAATAAATTCAGTAATGTAATAAAAGACAATGGCAGATGGACTTTGTGTCTTTTGCACCAGTAGTTTTATAAATAGCACTACTAAAAAAATACTGCAATGCAAGGCATCAAAGGTTTACTGTAATTCCTCTCCCCCAAATAGGATTTAGCCCAAATTTTAGAGACTGGGAAGAGGAACCTTTAAAAATGCAACTGGATAATTTTGCAGTAAAAATTATTATTGCACAGTATTTATATAGCATTGACATATTATGCAGCTCTGTACAACGTCCATAGTCCTATCACTAGCTGTCGCTCAAAGGAGCTCACAATCTAATGTTCCTACCATAGTCATATGTCATTAATACAGTCTAAGATCAATTTTTGGGGGGAAGCCAAATAACCTAACCACATTTTGGAACGTGGTAGGAGATCTATGCAACACGGGGAGAACCTGCAAACTCCATGCCGAGATACGAACCAGGGACCTAGCGCTACAAAGACCAGAGTGCTAACCACTGAGCCACCATGCTGCAAAATCTGGTGATCTGGTCAGAGAGCAAAAGAACAAAGTCACGGTGCTGAAGATTTGTTCCACCTCCATGTGACTCAATGAGCTCTGTAAATAGGGAGAGGGTGAAGTGTTCTGTAGTCCAAATATACTATGGTGGTAATGCTACTGCTTTATGTATACAGCATTGCCACCCTAGGACAAGAATTACATAAGTTGTGGGTCACCAAGTAAAAAATAAAAGGGGTAAAAACTAATGCAGCCATAATATCCAAGAAATGGTAAAACCCATACATTTTTGTTTTTGGGTTTAGATACATTTAACCCTTCATACTGCAAACACAATTATAGCAGCACAGTTTTCACACACGTGCAATGATAACCGGGTTCCAGGAATAGCACAGTTGGAATGTTTATGGCTGGCATGTATTCTGTGCTTATTTCTACACACAAGCCCCAACCCCTGGCATGCAGGAAGAATGACTCATGTACATAATTACAATATGTTTTTGTTCACTCCTGTTATAACCTGTAAATACAGCAAGTTATCATTATAGTCTTCTTACTACTTCTATACCTGCTATGACCCTTATATATTACAAGACTTTCACCAACGCCAATTCTCTGCTGTTTACATAACACTAGAAATCGGAAAGGCAGGCTTCGGTGTGAACTGGAAATGAAGCGTTCTGATGTCAGGGAGATCATCCGATCAGCTCTACTATTTCCATCCCGGTGTGGCTGTAATGTACCAAACCATCCTGCTAACCATCCTGGTTATCTGTGACCCCTTAGCTTGTTATCTAGGAGAGCGAGTCCTGAACACACCCACTGCAAGCCTAATGTAAGATATAAATATAGATATGAAGATATAAAGCACTAGTTTAATAGTCAGAAATCTGGAGATCCAGAAAAAATGGACTCTAGATATTATTTTAATGTTTTATAGTTCCTGGCATCCTCATCTTCTATATGGAACTGGTTCATACACTGTGCCTCAACCTGGTACAATTACTTGTCTTCGTAAATTATTGTGAAAACATCTATGGCTATTGGCACGAAGAATATAATAATATGCATGCAAAAAAAAAAAAAAAAACCTTGCATACCTCCCAAGTTTTGGAGAAAGGTAAGAGGAACATTTTAAGCTGCAACTGGATAATCTTGCAGTAAAAATTATTATTATTACACAGTGTCTATATAGTGCTGACATATTACGCAGGGCTATACAAAGTCCAGTCATGTCACTAACTGTCCATCAAAGGGGCTCACAATCAAATGTCCGTACCATAGTCATATGTCATTATTATAGTCAAAGGTCAATTTGGGGGAAGCCAAATAACATTTTGGAATGTAAGAGGAAACCGGAATACCTGGAGCAAACCTACGCAAACACGTGGAGAACCTGCAAACTCCATGCAGATAATGTACTGGCTGAAATTCCAACCTGAGACCTAGCACTGCAAAGGCCAGAGTGCTAACCACTGAATTTATCATTACAGGCACATGATACTCCCATAAAAATGAAAAAGTATTTCATTCAAAAATGAAAAAGTAATTAATAGTTAAACAAAAAGTTTTATTTGCAACACGCTTTTTTATAAAATCAATAAAGAATGAATGGCAGCGCAGAGCTTTCCAGTATACCTACGTCACACATCCTGGGAGAATCTTGGGTGCTCCTTTTGCGCATGCCTGAGCATCTCAAGCATGCGCAGAAGGTGCCTTTTCATGCAAAGAGAAAATTTGCCGATCTCACACGTGTACAGTGAGATCAGCACGTTTTTTTTCCCCATCCTACGTCACCCGATCTCGAGCCTGGATCGCGTGACATAGGATAAAGAACCAGGAACAAGAGGAGAAAATGGCACTGGCCGGAGTGACGCGGGGCCCAATCAAAGACACCCAAGGAGGGATCGGACTATCCTGCGGTATTGAAGGGAAGTATATATATTTTTATGAGTTTTATATAACTTATATAAGTTCCAAGGGATATCCGTCCTTCAACTCCCCTCAATAATTATGACCTGGAGATATATTTTGCCTCACGGCCAATAAACGGCATCTTATTATAAAATGTGACACCATGACATGAATACAGTGATGTGTCCCAAATAAAGAATAGCGATAGCAATAAAGGACCAAGTGGGCTATAGAGTCCGCCTGCTGATTGCACCATTGGAGCGTTGGGACCTTCTTATCATTGCTGCTTTCTAAAACTACAAACATTTACACCAGGCCCAGACACATTTGTAAAAATGGTAAAGCAACTCAAAAGATGAAGAACAGCAGTCACACTCAAAACATTATTAAAATCTTTCATTGTGCTGCATTTATTAAAGCTCTCCAAGCCTGGATACTATCATAGGAGAACCTGGGTGATCCAACAAAGCTTGAAAGAATTTCTTAAAACTCATTTGGGTAACAGTTGACAAATGTTTTTAATCCAGGATCCGATCTATTCCAGGTTTGCTTAATCATCCAGGTTCTCCCATGATATTCTATCTTCTCAAGTCTTAAAAGGCTTTAATAAATCAGAGCCAATGCCTAGCACATGGCTTTATATCACAATCAAGTTTATTTTGAAAAATGTTCAATACTTTCAGCTGAACTAAACACAAATATTTGTACAAATATGTCCACTAAACTACCGGTAATTAATAAACCATTAACCCCTATAACTAGCACCACACAACTTTACAAAGGTTTGTGTATTCCGAACTTGTAAAACCTCTACAGTAAAGTTATCATTCATGACAAACATATCACAAATTGAATACTAAACTGAAAAACAAAAATTTGACTGCAGCTTTAGATACGGTGACTGCATTAGTTTTTTACTCATGCAGACTAACATTTTTAGCAAGTACAGAAAATACCAGATGATCAGTGTTCTTGTCATTTCCAGCGAGCAAACAATGAATGTTATCTTGTGTGAAGTAATAATCCCATCATTATTCATATTATAGAGATGAACAAAAGGCTGACATATTTCTAGTCCAGCCTGTGTGACAACCCGGCCTTCTTATGGCAATCTTCAGTATTCCACAAGCTGGCAGGGATCCTCGGTAAGAAAATACAACTCCATGGATCCTGGGTGGGACTAAAAATATTGCATTTTGCTTTTGTGCACACCTGACTTTTCCCAGAAGCCACGCACAGTACAGAAATCATTATTAGAGCCATAGACAGGCATTGGCAGCAATGTAATAGTTAACATTATTTTAATGACACAAGTACACTCATTCCTCCAAACAGGTCTTGCTGGTGCTACATCTGGAGCACAGTGCATGTGTCATTCACAGGTTTGACGTGCTCCGCAGCCAAAAATACACACCCCTACCTGTCCAAAACAAGAAAGAGATCCACAACATATTGTATTATCCTCTGCATAATCCAATAGAGATCTGAATATTGAAAATGAAAGACGTGTCATGCTCGCAGCCAATCAGACTCACCAGTCAGGTCTGGCCATATAACAATTTATATATCAGTGATTATTATTATTAGACTGCTTAGAATATAAGTAAAATGAAGCCCACAAAACTACAGCTGGGAACCTTCTGCATCTGTATGGGGTATTAAAAAGATACATTGTACTTTCCAGGTGACTTGTCACCAAAAAAGTGTGAATATATGCTAGTATAATACACACACATATACACTGTGATACTAGGATTACTACAACAAGGGGAAAGATGGCAAAGCCACAATAGGGCGCCACGGACCCTACAGAGGGCGCCACGGACCCTACAGAGGGCGCCACGGACCCCTTGAGCAATGAGAAGTTTGTGATTCCTTTGAATGATTTCACAAGCATAACTTATATCACAATAGTATCCAGACATGTAAATCATTTCCTTACACATACGCTATCACATAACCTGATTTATTAATCAATTAAGAATTAATTTCTATTTCATTTATAGAACCCAATCCTTACCCTATAAAGCACAGCTGTTCAGTAATTATCTACTCATCGTATGTCATTACTTTAATATCATTTATTGTTTTATTCATATATGTTATAAAACTTGTATTGCAGAATTTAATTATGTACAGAGTCCATAAATGTAATACTGGAGTCTGATTGGTACTATGTAGTATTGCACATCACTACTACACCTAAAGGCTGATTAGGCGAAACGCGTCGGGCTTCACTGAAATACCAGTGATTACCTACTGGATATTTCATTATTATCAAAATATGTTATAATTCTGATGATGTATTAGCAGTACATGTATGGTACAGAACTGGGAAAATTTTACTTGATTTGCTCATTGAGAATTTTTGCTACCCATTGGTTTTGTTGTAAACTTCACCGATATACCAAAAAGCCCTCTCTGTCTTTTAACTCTGATCTTCTATAATAATCTGGCATATTAATTATTTCAGGTACACATAAGGGTACTGAACACTAGGTGACACAAATGATCTTTTTGGATATCTGTAAGGGTAACGATCTTCCCAATAGCCAGCAATGTAAGAGACATTCTTCTCACTTACCACCACATGTTTATATATATATATATATATATATATATATATATATATATATATATAAAGCAAAGTTATTTCAAGAGTTTCCCCATGTAAAAAAATTGAGAAAGGCAGCTCAATAAAAAACTAAAAATACATGAAGAAGTACAAATTCATCAAATGTCAACAATTAAAATGACACTCAAATTAGGATGAGTCACATGTGTGACCAGATATAGTCAGCAGCAGAAAGTTCACCGATCCTCCAGCAGGATCATAAACCCAAAACACCGCTAGGAATACACAGGAAAGGCCAATAATAAAACAACACTGAATTTCGTGACTTTCTATCAGCAGAGAAGGAAGCAGCCTGAACAAGTCCTCCCATACTCATCGCCCAGATGGAGACGTTTGCTCAGGAAGAGAGGAAGAGCTACCTAGGTGCCATTGAGATATACAGAACGGCCTAAGCGCCTCTAAAGATTGTACAACTAAATATTAAACCTGGGGTTAGGAGGCATTATTTTTGCCCATGTCAATATCATGTGAACACTCGATAGTAAAGGGGTGATTTTTGGTAATAGTGGAATAAACAGGGATAGGTGGAATTTACTTTTATCAGTTTCAGTCATCAGAAACAATTTTGTGTTATTGTCTTTTCCTGCAGAGATCTCAACAAACATTGCATATTCTGAACACATTTCACAAGTCAGATATGTAAACATTGCATAGGAAGAGCCCGGCGTATACATACACATTCAATAGTAAAGCTGAGCATACGCACACACAGCAATAGGGAAGAGCTGAGACTAATATACATATAGCAGAATACGCACATAACGGTGGTAAAGCCGAGCATACGAACACACACAGCGAGGGGGAAGAGCTGAGACCAATATACATATAGCAACATACGCACACACACGTTCAATGGTAAAGCTGAGCATACGCACACACAGCGAGGGGAGAGAGCGGAGACCAGTTTACATATACCAGCAGACGCACATGACGGTGGTAAAGCCGAGCATACGCACACACAGCGAGGGGGGAGAGCTGAGACCAATTTACATATACCGGCATACGCACATAATGGTGGTAAAGCTGAGCATACGCGCACACGCAGCGAGGGGGGAAGAGCCGAGACCACTATACATATACCAGCATCCGCACATAACGGTGGTAAAGCCAAGCATATGCACACACAGCGAGGGGGAGAGCTGAGACCAATATACATATAGAGGCATACGCACATAACTGTGGTAAAGCTGAGCATAAGCGCAAACACAGCGAGGGGGGAGAGCGGAGACCAGCATACACCTAGCAGCATACCCACATAACGGTGGTAAAGTCGAGCATACGCACACACAGTTAGGTAATAATGGCCACAATCAGGTGAAAGAACCCAGTATATATACATACACAGTGAAGCGCATATATATATATATATATATATATATATATATATATATATATATATATATATATATATATATATATATATATATATATATATATATATATATATATATATACATACACACACACACACATACACGCACACAATAATCACACACACAGCCCAGCATTCGCACAATCAGGTGGCTTGGCTCAGCATACGCACACACAGTCAGCCCAGCACCTGAACGCACACAGTCAGCCAGGTTGTCCCAGCATACACATACGGTAAAGCCCAGCAAACAGAAGCATAAACACACAGTAAATGACATACACCCGCATTTAGGTAGAAACACCCACAAAACAGTGACAAACAGGTTCAGGTGGAGGAGCCCGGCACACATCTATAGACACAGGTAATAGGTAGAGGGGCCCCCAGCACACAGACCTCCAGCCAGCGCTCCGCTCTCGCCTCTTCCTGGCCCGCACACCTCTACAGAAAGCCCCACAGGACAAACCAGCTCAGCGCGCAGCCGCCACTGACGTCACATGCTTGCAGCCCAATGACAAGGTGCTGCTCTGACAGCCAGAGCGGGCGGGCACAAGCAGGTGCAGCATTGATCTGCAGATACATGGAAAAGCTGCTGACTGCATACACGGTCGGGCGGTCAAAGTTCTGTAATGACAGGTGGTCAGTAAGGAAGACATGACACATGAATATCACACACCCAGCACTGCTGTGATGTATGGTGCAGGCTTAGGGACGGAGGAAAATAATAAAAAAAAGCTGTGCTATGAATATATCTCTATATAAGGGGATAATTAATACACTTTTACTGTGATTGTCAGCCTATAATGTATACATCTGCATGAAATAATTATTTGTATCAATATAGAGAAATAATATAAAGTCTCACAAAAGCTCCTCCTTATACCAATAAGAAGGCTTCCTTGCTGCTAGTGACTGTGCCTACGCTGACATGATGTCATCAGTCTGCTGCATGCACAAAGAAGCATTTCCTCAGTCTCCCCTCCAGTGATCAGAATGTAATATTATAAATTATAGCTAGTCAAGGTGAGAGTCTGAAGCTGGGGCTGATCCGTATCCAAATAAAACAGCCACCTTTCTAAAACAGCCACCCACCACCTCCTGCATCACTTTTATTTGGCTGCTGCCAATGACGCCATTCAACCCCCCTTCTCTGAGCTCAGGTTGGACCCATTGATGCCAAAGCTAAGCATGTGACCTCCAAGTTCCCCTCCCAGCTTTGCAGGGCCCTGGGTATCCTGGTTGTTTGTTGGACAATAATTCATAGAAATTCTAGAAGAATGATGACAGAATAAAAGTCAGGTGGTCCATCATGTCTGCCCTTTTATTGGTGTATAGATCTAAGTTTGTCCCATGCATGTTTACATTGACTGACCACCTCTGATGGAAGTATGTTCCAAGAAATTCCAAAAACACTCAGAACCTTCTTTATACCCCTACTGTTCAAAAGATTCAATCAAGCCCCTTCCCCCTTTCTATCCTTGTGACTACATAATTCATTCTTACAGCCTCTAATGATGTGTGAATGTCTTTATTCACTACACAGAAGATTCACCCATGTAGGCGCATTGAGTTCTATCAGAGGTGAGTTTATTAGTACACAGTATTTATATAGCTCCAACATATTACGCAGCACTGCGCAAAGTCCATAGTCATGTCGCTAGCATCCCAAAAAGGGGCTCACAATCTAATATCTATACCATAGTCATTATCATAGACTAAAGTCAATTTTGAAGGGAAGCCAATTAACCTAATTGCATGTTTTTGAAATGTGGGGGGAAACCCACACAAACACGGGTAGAACCTGCAAACTCCATGCAGACAGAGTCCCTGTCAAGATTCAAACCTGGGACCTAGTGCTGCAAACGCTGGAGTGCTAACCACTGAGCCACTGTGCTGCCCATAATATTTGGTATTTCAAAATTTTACAGACTATTAAACTAAATGTAATTTTACAAAGCACTAAGTACAGCACAGTCTTGTCCCGTTCCTAAAACTTTTCTGTTGTTTTGTGGTTTTCCTTCAGGCAGTTTCCACCCACATTCCAAAAACATGCAGTAGGGGTGACTGACAACCACCTCCTCCTCCTCCTCCTCAAAACTGGCCCTAATGTTAATAATATATGACTATGGTAGGGGGGTTAGATTGTGAGCCCCCTTGAAGTACAGCAAGTGACGTGACTATGGACTTTGCGCTCTGTAATATCTCAGTGCTATATAAATACAAGGTATTAATACCAGGCCCAAGCTTACCTGACTTTTCCAGAAATCCATACACTGTTATACCACAGCTTTATAGGTTTGTGACATCATTATTACAAAGTATTTATATAGCACTACCATATTACGCAGTGGTGTACAAAGTCCATAGTCATAGTCCAGCTGTCTCTCAAAGGGGCTCACAGTCTAATGTCCCTACCATAGCCATATGTCAATAATGTAGTCATTATTCGGGCAGTTGTGCACCCGTCCATCACAATTATTATTATTATTATTATTATTAATAAACAGTATTTATATAGCAACAACATATCACACAGCACTGTACATTAAAGTAGCAAATGACAAATACAGACAGTGACACAGGAGGAGAAGACCCTTACACAAACAGCTTACAATCTAGGAGGTGGGGGAAAGTCTCACACAATATACATTCCATTAGTGAGGTATTTGTCAAAGTATTGGACATGTTGGGTCACTTCCCAGAACAGTACTGACCATTTACTTGTTGCTTGGTCTATGTATTCCACACGTGTGGTTGAAGAGCGCCATCTACTGCCGAGCTCAGTACTACAACCTATTCACATTATTCTTTATGAACCTTATTTAGAAGTCCCTCAAGAACTTCTGCTGGGCTGGTATAAATACAGGGATTACTTCAGTCTGAATTATGGGATCTTTCTGAGGAGCAGAAGGATGAACACTCTCTGCCAAGACAACAATCAATTTCTAATGTGTTCTTGTGCATGGACAGACCATTCAAAATGAATAGGCTGCATTTGCACGATGCAAGTTAACGTGACACAACAAGTCACTGCGATGGAGAACCGGCACTCAATGATAAATTGCTAACAGGCAGGGCTTTATTACATATATGCCAGGCAATGTCATTTTTGCAATAAAATAACCTTACCTGCCTGATGGCAATTGTTTTTAAATACACTCACCTGTCCTAATTCAATCACAGGCACTTCCATCATCATCTTCTGTTCTGGGTTCCCAATCTTCAGCAATCTTGATTGGCCGGGCTGGGATGACATAACCCTCACACAAGCACAAAGGGGATCAACCTGTCCTGGCAGCCCCGCGGAATGCCGCTATACTGGCATCATACAGTCAGCTACAAAGAGTTAATGATCAGGCAGGAAAGTACGTTATATCCTGCCTGATGGCGATTTTTCAAAACAGTTCTGCATTAAGACATACGCAACACTTCCTTTGTGTCCGGGCAGTCATGGACCCACCCTCCAGCCTGTGACAGTACAGCAGAGAAGCAGCACAGCAATAAACTTATCTCTTTCACTCTGTTCTTCCTTATGAGCGCTGTATGTATTAAAAATATGAATACATGAATACTGAGCTGCATTCATGTGTGTCCTTCATATCTGCCTAAAGTTTAGGCTTTAAGCTTTAAAGAATTTCCATTACGTACAAATAGGAAAAAATGAAAGTCACACAGCAATGTATTTATGTAGAATATTTTATAAAGTTACATATAAGAAACATTGAAAAAATATTAAGCTTTGAGTTAAAAAATCTAGTTCTTCCAGACATATCATCCAGTAACTGAGCTGTGATTGGACAGCCTCATTAGTTTGGGGTCATGTAGCAGTTCTTGGTGCTATGCTGTACTTCTTCATAACTTCTTCTGCAGAGTTCTCAGCTTTTATCTTCAATAACAAAGATGTCAGCGTCTCCATACTGTCCCTGTAAGGACCGAGAAAAGAAGGAGATCAAACTTTACATAAAGCTTTTCTTCTGTATTTATAGGACACAAATTGTGTTTAGATAAACTTCATATCAATAACAAACTTTACCAAACAGAACTACAAATAATTTGCATACATGATTGTATTTAGAGGTCTGTCTGCAGTTTAACTTTAAACTGTTAACATTTACATTTATTATGTAAATGATTCTTTATACCTTAAAGAAATGTCAGCCTATAAAATTCCTTTAACCAAAAGATTCCCCTAAGATATACTAGGTGAAGCAATGCTTTAAGACAGCAGCATCAAAACACCAAGTGACATGTAACAAGGAATGACTGCATTTGTGTTGTGGGCCAGCCTTTCTAGATGAACATCTGAAGTAAAGAAACACTATAAAGAGCTCTGCTTCGAACTTGTGAAAAAAATTAAAACAGGCAATGTGCCTTCTGTGATAAAACAAACTTACCTGCCTGTTCACAATCTTTTCCTCAATGTACACTAAGCTATGCAAGTGCCCCTCCACAGACAATGCCAAGAATATCTCTATCTGCAATATCCAAAGCTAGCAAAGTACTTTTCTGTATTAAAAGAGGGATAGACTGCAGAGACAGAGACATTTACCTGTAAATATGCAGCCACCATTTATCATGGAACTGGAGAGAGTGCAGAGAAGGGCAACTAAACTAAAAAAACAAATAGAGGAGCTCAGCTATGAGGAGAGATTAGCTGAACTGAATGTATTCTCCCTTGAGAAGAGACGTATAAGGGGGGATATGATCACCCTGTATAAATATATAAATAGTCCATACAGAGATTCTCTCATTCCAATTAATTACTGTAAGATCATTACAAAGTACAAGAGGGCACTCTTTGCGTCTGGAGGAAAAGAAGTTTAGGCTCCGGATAAGGAAGGGATTCTTCACTGTAAGGTCTGTGAAAAATGTGGAATCGGCTCTCTCAGGAAGTAGTTTCATCAACTACTATAGATTGCTTTAAGAAAAAAGTTTTCTAGAAGCACAGAATATAACTGGGTATTAAGGGTCTTAAGGAAAGATTACAGACTGTTGATCCAGGGAACATCCGATTGCCTCATGTGGCCAGGAAGGAATTTTTTTCCCTGTTGGAGCAAATTGTACCAGTGTATTTTTTTCTATTTTACCTTTTTTTCTTTATCAACTATGTCTATAGGGTGTTATATCAGGGATATGTTTATTTCCCTAGTAGTTGAACTTGATGGACTTTTTTCAACCTTTGTAAGAATGAATGTACAAGAGTTGCATTGTGAAGGGCTGGACAATCAAGATGGCTGCAGATACGAACCCAGAAATTGGCAGTTTTATATAGAATGGAAGGCAATAAAACGATTCCTTTTTTTTTTTTGCAAATTTATAGTCCGCACAGTAGGAACCCCTATGCACGGGAAATATGCCTATTGTAAATAGTGGGGGGAAATGGCAGTGGGGTGAATGAATAATCCATCACTAGCAAAAATGATCAATTCTGACCAATATTCTTTCATGTATGTAAATAGCAACCTGATGCCTAAAGTATTGTTTTTATTTCAAAAAACCCTATAAACTAATAAAAAAAAACCACAAACAAAAAGACATCCACTCTGACACTTACCTGTCATTCTGCTTGTGTAGAGCATGGATACACTGTTCCATGTGTCTGCTAAAATTAGCAAGCTTTGCCAAGGATGATCCACCTTCAAGACCCTTGAACCAGCTTTGTGGAAGACACTCAACAATCTGCAGAGATACAAAAAATTGCACTGGAATAAAACAGATGATCTACTTTAAAGATGTTAACACTTTCCTGGTTGAGGAATCTGCCTGAGGGATCTTCCAGAATCACATCACCAACCTGTTTTTGACTAATGTTCAACAGGCTACCTGAAAAATCTTAGGCCAGAAGCTTAATATCAATAGAGTCATTTTCTAAGTCATTGTAACCCATACCTTACCAATGTTACTACCATAAAAAACAATAAAAATGTGTGCAAATCCAAGTCCACAAGGACTGGAGCTGGACATCCCTGATCTAACCTTAGATTTCCTTTGTATGTGCTCATTTTTTTTAATATGAAATAATTTCTGCAATCATTTATAACCAGAAAACCACAAAAAGGACGGTAGAGAAAGCAAACCATTTACCTTGCTGCACTTTGACACCGTTTCATGGTTTGGCTCAGCATTAAGAAGTACGAGCAGCAGGTAACGGTTTAGCAGCTTGTCAAGAGACAGTTCCTGCAGAGCTTCTTCTTCAAGAAATCCATCCCATTGAGCTACATTGCCCAGCAACTGAGAAGAAAAACAAACAAGTCATCATGTAGCATAAGAAACTGGTGAAGATCATTCTAAAACAGCCAATAACAACAGCAAGGCTACTGGCTTGGGACACCAGAAGACCTCCCCACCCTACACATTTCCTTTGCCCTGTCACTATAAAGAGCTTCCTCAACAGCCAACAGCAACGTGCAATAGGCAGCAGGGGGCTAACAATTTTCAGCAATATTAGGAAATGCAAAAGCTTTGGATATCCAAAGTCTGAGCCTAAACCGCAACATAAAAAGTTAAGGTGCTGCAGACATTATGTGCAAATATAGATGCCAAAACACACCAAGCAGCAATTTATTCCACTGAGTCTCTTAAAAAAGGAAATCTATAAAGAGTGTGGGTCAATTTATACTATTATGTTTTAAGATGTTACCTTTTTTAATGGTATTTAGATATGCTGGTTACTGAAAAATGCCAGGTGGTGCACCCAGCTGCTACACACACACACACACACACACACACACACACAAACACACACCTCCCAAAATACAATTCTTTAGTTACAAAGGAAGCACAGCACACCAGCACAGTCTTCCCACGTTGCAGCTGCCTTTGTCTAATTAAATCTTAAAATGTTTTACTTTTTTTATAGGCAGGGCAGACAACTTACTTTTACAGCAGACCAGAATTGTCTCTCTCGGAACCTAAAATGTAGAGAGTTTTTGTCTTCTAATACTCTGCAAAAAGCACAAAAATAAAACATAATAAAGGCTACAGACACATAATTGTTATTTAAAGTTAATCAACAAAGACATTGTTATAGAATCGTTCCTTAAAAAGACACCCAACAACATAAAAAAATGACAAATTAAAAACAAATGATCCATTCTAACAGATTGGTTCTGGCACTCTATCATCCTCTATCATGCATACAGATTTTGTTAGACAATGAATCATCATGTACACTATGTACATGCATGGCCAGTAGGCGTGTGATCTTTAAATGTGATCAGTACAGCAGCCTTCTGAGATCTGCAGACAACCACACTGATGTAGGATTAGAATCATAATTCTAGAGACTAGAGTGGACTAAAGACTGATGAAACATCTAGGGTCACAGATAAAAATTAATTAGGTAATTACTAGTCAAATCGATTCCACTTGCACACTAATCGAGCCACCCACATTCCTTCTAGATGCACACTGGAACCAAAGCCTTGACTTTTTGAAGCCTCAATCCCAATGCTATTTGCCACGATCTTTGGATGATTATAAAGCAAATGAAACAAAAACATTGGAGTGCTTTGCAAAGAGAAACAAATATATTGATTTGATTTTTTTTTTACAGGTGAAAAATTGTGCCTTAAATAACTTTTTACTTTTAAATAAAAACACAAATTTTGCATAAACGTGATGTTTTCATCACTTTCTAGTTTTAAATGTGACCTTTAATTCCAGAGGACCTGTTGGGCTGGTGAATGTTTAAAGCAATGTACAATACAGGTGAAAACGTAGCATGTATACAGCGGTCCCCTAACGTTTTTCATCAACCTGACCATGAAAAGGTAACTGCTGTACTTTTCTTTGAAGGATAGCACAGTGAGGTAACATTGATCATTCTCACCCCCTTCCACAGAACTGTACAGCATTGTGTGTACTGCACTTGTTCATTCTTCTGTCACTGGAAACAATTACCAATGAAAGTTTCCAGATACAGAAATGTCTGTACGGGGTCCCAATTTAAAAACATTAAAATAAGACCTACCTTTTGGGATAAATAGGAATATAAACATCATCTTCAATGGCCTTTCTTAGTCTTGAAACTAAACAAGCGATGAGATCCTGGTCCAAGAAAACATGATCAGTATAAGAATAGTGTTCTCACACAAATTGTACACAACTTTAATCTAGGATTCACCTCCTTTATCAACTGAAATGAATTAGAAAAATGTGGTTTTCTTAGGATGAAAGTTTTATGCCCCTTGGATATAAAAACCTTCCAAGTTTTGAAGAAAGAAAAAAAAAAAAAAAAGTTATAAACTATTTAAATAAATGGGAAGACAGCAACCCCCCCCCATCTATTTTATATCAATAGTTTCTCACATCGGGTCGTGTGACTTTTGTGAGACAGATAGGGCTACATTTATAAATTTCTACATTTAAAAATTACAGAGCTTTCATACTGCTTCTTTGTATTCTACACATAGATATAAAAAAGTGATTAGAAATAAAATAATAATAATCGATAGTTAAATATATTATACACTGTTCAGTGTTTATAAACGCACAGACATCTCTAACATAAGTTTCTGAAAAGAAATAGCAATAACAGCAAGTGCGAAACAGCAAAGTCTGTGGTCATCTTTAGGTATAGGATTGTCACTAGATCCAAACTGTGTCTCAAGCAGTGTTTTTCGACCTAACATGGGGGAACCCTTGATATAACTTTCAGGTCTACAGAGAACCCCTTCTATGATTACTAAATCCACAGCTCACAGTATATTAGTGTGGTGACCTAAGAATCCCAAATTGCTCAATGCTCATGGAACCCCTAGCAAACTCTGAAGGGACCCTAGGGTTCCAATGAACCCTGTTTGAGAAACACTAAACTAAAGTTTAGATTGTAAAAGTTGTGAAGACAACATGTATTCAGAATGTAATCCTTCTCTGGAGCTATCTCGGAATATATTCTATGCATCATGTGCAAGCTACGTGTGAATCAGACAGTGGCACACAGACCTCTGTTTATAATTTTTTGTATAACGTAAAGATAAAAAGAGGCAGGCGTATTACATCTCTTACCTTCACTATTTTGCTGGACTCATTCTGTAGTACATGTGTCTTGCAGAAACATACCAGCCTGTCTGTTTGCTTTGAGGACAGAGGATCCCACACATGTTCAACTAAAGCTATAAGGCAAAATATGTCTTCTTAAATATCAAATGCAATTCCTCAAATAACATAATACAATAAATAATTTATTAATTAAATCAATGAGCTACCTTAAGGTGCAAGTTTAGGTAGGCATACGGAAATTAGATACATAAATGAAGTGTCTTGCTTATCAAACCATTTTTAAATTTTGTTCAGTTAACCTAACGCAGACATACTGGTCACACTGCACTTGGTCTCCAATTGGGCAATAAAGGAGAAGCAACACACTACTGCAAACCCTCTTTATAATGCAGTAAAACCTGATTGACAAAGCTGCTCTTCATCTCCCAAGCACAAAATTTGCAGTGTGAGGAATTATGGGAGGCTACTATTTAAAATACATTTAGGGAAGTTTTAATAAACACAGGTAAGGTAGGTATATTTGATAACTGTCTTCACTTTTGATTTTGCTACATGTTGATCCTGCCAGTGAATCTATTATTTTTTAATACTTTCTCTGGCCATCACAAGACCCTTCCTGCAATAAAAATACTGCCTGTTCACAAATCATCTTTGCAGAATTATAGTTCTACTTATTGCAACAAATTACATTTTAGTCTTTAAATTTAAATATGCTTTATTTTAAAGCAGGGGAATCAACAAACGGACTACATTACTTATTCTAGTTGCATCGTGCAAAGAGAATGCTATAGTGGATGGAGGTGAAACACACAGTGAGCCTGTCAGGTGATTTGGTGTCTGGTTTTAATATTAGCCGCTTTTAAACTGCAAACAAAGTAATAATGGATTTTAAAATTCCCAAATAATGGCAATTTTTACCTTTTCACTCAAACTCTTTTTTAGGATGCAAGGAGTCTGCAAAATAAATGAACAATATCCTCTTCCAATCACATTTGTCTTACCAGAAACTCTGGGGACTATTGTTTTCTCAATGACAGCTGACAGCACTTTATGATCTGAGTTTTGATCTGTGTTGTCTTCATGTTCTTCTTTGGGGAAACAAAAGTCTTCCAGGTCACAGTACCATGGCATCTGGTCCAACTCTGTGACATCCTGAGGAACAAACACACTAAACATTGAAGACAACATTGAAAAATCTTTACAGAGGCATACAATGGTGCATCCAGGAAAGCTCAAGATGATTAATAAAAAAAAACTGCAGTGTAGGCCATGATGTGACGAAATTTAAGTACTTGCACACTAGTATCAACCTCTTGCAGTACACTGTACAGCCAAGCACAGAACAACGGGTGGGAGAGGCGGCACAAAAAGCCAATCAAATGTGCTGCAATTCTCTCTAAAATGCTGTGCAGAATGGCAGTTCATCAGTCAGATGCTTCTCTTTCAGTATCCAATCATAAGTTGGAAAAACGACAAGTCCTAATTATACTCCTTAATTACAGTAGTAGGTAAATAAAAGCCATTGTGATATAAAACAAGCTGTTACAATTATTAACTTGTGCAGATCAGAGATTTTCTATGACATTCCTGTCCCAAGTAAAGAAATTTAAGTAACCAAGGCACTGATATAATGTGTAAAATAGGCAAACTCACCTCCAGCGGATTCCAGCCTATGAGTTGCAAACGGACCAGAGGATTCAGAATTTTATTAAGACAGAGGCTGATATAGGCATCGTAATAAGACTCCGGGAACCTGACTCTCCAATCATCAAATTTACGCAGTATATTCCTAACTCGGCAAAAGTCTTCATGGACATCTTCGAAAATGGTCTTACACTCAGCCAAAATGTTTTCTGCAAGGGAAGGAGAAAGAATCACATAGAAGGACTGGAACTGTTACACGAACCATAATGAAGATACAATGGAGGTTCGCTTGTTCATCTCCAATTCAGGAATATCTGGCCATCCTTTACCTATGTAAATTAAACTCAAGAACAAACATGTATTATATGCGGCTTATTAGTCCCAGGTATGGTGGCTGGGGGGGGGGGGGGGGTAGGTGTTTGCCTTCCAATGTCTTTTAAGCAAAAGGGAGTGACCTAGGGTCCCAATGCTGCCCCTTCATAGGTGCAGTAGAGTGAGCAAGCAAAAAGTGTTAACGGAGTATACCTGTTAGTAGCCATCTCAGAAGAGTAATATTAACAGGCTTCCTTTCTCTAATCTTTTTAAAGCTGCACAGATTTTAGCATATAAAAAGAATGCACTGGAATGTCTTGTAACGTGTGACCAGCCAAGTGGTAGGGATCTAATTATTTTATATTTGTTCTTGCATAATATTTATCTTGCAACTTTGGCCACCAAAACTGAAAATTAGGAGAAAAGTAATTTTTAATATTAAAAAACAAAAAAAAAAAAATAATTCTAGTTATGTGGAGAGCCCCATTTGTAAGAATAATGTTGACATATATAACCAAAGCTCAGGTTTATTTTTTTATAAATTTTTGAAAACCTCACTTTTCTCCCCATAATTGTTTTTAGCTGGGTGGGAAGAAGCTTTAAGCAGATGGTGGTTCATGTATTGTGACCCAATTTATAGTAACCAACCAAAACCAGCTGAATGGTTATTGAAGTGCTGGGTGATGCTCCTGGCTAAAAGAAGCTTGGGAGAACACTGAACCTCAACAATATCTTCCAGTTTAGATGGTAAAACCATGTACAGACATCAGAGAGATGCTAGATGTCTGTAGATGGAAATAAACTTGTAATTGTAATTGTTTCCAGCAACAGGACGAGCCAGTGGCAACGAGATGTGCCATCCTCAATAGAAAAAGATAATGGGCATCCCCACACAATTGTTCATCAATCTGCAAGTGCAGATTGGTGAACGTCAGAGAACCATTAAATACATGCTAGATTTTCACTCAAAACCATTATGACTGTCTGTATCAGCTTTAGTCTGATATAGTGGAAAAGTACTTGTCTGAAAATTTCCCCCAGTGCAACAAAACTTTATTCACAGGTACCTCGACTTCTCTGTAAGTTGTTTTCTACGTCCGCTGTAAGCTCATCATCACTGGACATTCCTTCATAGTGATCTTTTTCTCCAGACTCCTCACGTCTCTGTTGCCTTTTTCTTCTACAGAAAGGAACGGACACAATTAAATGAAATACTCAAGTTCCAACTGCTGCCACTTTCGTATCAGAAATCTTTGTATCTTACCTCCGTAGCTCACAGTCCTGGATCTGCTTTTCCATTTTGTCATCCGATGTTTCCTTTTCACTTGTTACTCCATTTCCTACCAGATAAAAGAAAAAACAACTGCTGTTTGTGAAGGTTGTTGAATAACTTTAAAATTGAATTGGTTCTATATTGTTGAAGACTTTAGAACTAAAGAAGCTACTTCTACAAGCTTTTAATGAGTGCAAGGAAAATACTCCATCCCTCGTAGGAACGAAATTGGTGATTTACACAAGTTATTCAGCTGTGACTGAAGGTGGTGTAGTCCGGTATCACAGGTCAACCCACACTTACCAGAAAGCTTCTGAATTGCAGCTGACTCATTGTGGAGATCATCCTGCCTGCGCTTTACTAGAATTCTGGCTCGCTCTTCTAATATTTGGAACATCTCTGCTTCCAGTTGATTAATTTGTTGGATCTACAGAATAAAGAAGAATACATTTCAATAAAATATTTGATTGAATTTTACCGAAAAACAAAAAGACAAATTAAAATGTTCCCAATAGCTCCAGAAAACTGAATGTTATTTAGCTCTTGCACTTAGGAGGCAAGTAACACCCCATACTGCACCTCCCTACTGGTCCATTGCTGTGATGTGCAGCCTCAATAGACACATATGTGAAATCTTAACAAAATAAGTATTGTGGGGCCTGGTTAGTTCTAAGATGAGAGACTGCCAAGGAGACTGCCAACTTTGGGAGAAAGCGATTAACAAATACTGGTAATAAATGATGATAGTAAACAGCTTACAAATGTCCAGGTTTCAAGTGCTCCAGAAAGTTCAATAAAAAAAAAAAGTTGAACTGACATAGCAATGGTTCTCAATCTTATTTCAGGTTAATATTTATCTAACAGTGGATAGAAACATGTATTCCCTGATTCTCAACTACACATGTCTCAGTTGGTCATCAATCAACCAAATCCTAGTTTAAATTACATCAACGAAAGATGTGTAGCATTCCAAAATACATCATTGTTAAAAGGGGGCCATCCTCTTATCCTATGTTGAGGCCCTTTCTTTTTCTTTGGTTAACTAAAAGCAGCTTCAAAATCTATAAGGGAATTGAACAATGATAAAGTTCGCTTCCGTCAGCAGACCTCAAAATGAATGAATGTTTTTTATTTAAGTCTAATGCGGGCCCTAGAAGCATTTCCTTTATCAGCCTAGTGGTTTAAACTAATTTGTCCTTTCAGGTTCCTGACCCAAAATGAATTCTGTCCTTCAACAATGTTCAGAAGCTACTGATAAAACAACTCCCTCAAGTCTGCACACTTTAACATGTTGCATGGTTCACCTACTTATGTTTCTTGATCATTTTCCATCCACCTACCTTTTCATTTAAACAATCAACAAAATTTTCCACATAAATCTTCATTTCTTTGAAAAATGTAAAACTCTGTTTACTTGACGTCTTTTCTAATTTCTCAAGTGCACTTTTAGAATTTTCCAGGTCATAGGTGTATTTTTCATTGTCAAGCAGATGAGAGCGATGAACCTCTTGAATAGAGGCTATTCTGGAGAGGAAAGAGACAAAAAAGTTGGGAATTTTAATACAACAGTGACAAAATAATTTTGAAATACAACCTTTTAGTATACAATGGTACTGTACTTAAATAAACTCTTATTGTATTGCTCTGGTTGTAGCTTGATATTTTTAACAAGTGGATTGAACCACAAGAGAAATGCAGACTTGCTTTGATCCTGGAATAAATCCTTCAGTGTTACCAAATGGAAGAGTCCAATAAGCAGGGTGATTCCACTTGAACTGGAAATTTAAGCAATTATATGACCTGAAAATATGGTATAGATGTTGAAGTGGGCTTATGCTAAAATGTTTACATTAGGGAGGCATAAAGATGGACTGATGTTTCCTGATAATGCTATTCCAGGTTTCTTTAATAAAAAGCAAGGGATGTGTTCATGTGGTTACCTTAATGTTGGTAAAAGGGTGAATTGACATTCAGATTGGGCCAATTCCCAGCTTTAAATGGTAAAAACCATTTATTTGAAAAGCACTTAAAGCTATATTAGCTACTCTGCAACAGTTTAGTTCTCTATCTTGCTAGCTTAAAATTGACTTAAAGGTTAGGTCAAGTTTCTGAAATGCTTATTTGCGGTGTGTGTTATCCTTTTTATAAACAAACATTCTTTCACTTGCAATGCGACTTTAAACTTATATTGTGAATTGTTCCATAAATAATGGATTGCATTTGAAGCCTAATTCTAACAGCAAGTTTTCCACTGCTTTTTAGTATTCATGCACCTAATAATGATAATTTGTTTTTAAATTATGTAGGAAAATTGAACATAACAGATGCCTATACCTTTCGCAAAGTTTTGAGGTTTGACATCAAGCCATGGCATTTTCAGGAAACAAACAGATTTTTCCAGCACCTGGTTTACCCAATATAATTTAACATAGAAAAAAAAAACAACTCTAAATCCTTTACCAAAGCAGTCATGGAGCCACATGGTAAAGTGCTAAAGGTACAGTGCCCCTAAAAAAACATCCTAAGAAAATCATGTCAATTTGCTGCATGCAGGTAATATTGATCTTTCTGTCTTCCTTTCCCATTGAGCACTCTCTAGGACTGCTGTAACTAACACCCTGACAGTTCAGAGAGTAAAAAAAAGCAGCAGAGGGCACACAAATATTACGTTTATGGCAAAGGCATTGGGATCTACTTGACTGCAATCTCTGTACCAAGGAAGTCCCGGAAGTAGATACTGATTCTAAAATATGCCTGATGCTGTCCTTCTTACTATCATCAGGGTGAAAAACCTTTTTCAGATATAACAAATTATTTATTTATTATTTAGTTATTAATTTAATAAACTGATATTTAAGCAGTATGCTGACTTGGATAAAATATGCTGTAAAAAAATTACCTTGTTGTCAGCTTCCTTTTTACATCCTCCAGAGTCACTGGTGGAAACTTTGGATCTATGTGCTTTTTCACACGAGGTGGGCTGTCTCCTCGTAGGATAAAATCATTATTAACCTGGTGAAAGAAAGATAAGAATACAATTATACAGGTAGTCCCCATGTTACATACGAGATAGGAACTGTAGGTTGGTTCTTAAGTTGAATTTGTATGTAAGTCGGAACAGGTATATTATTTTATTAAATGCATTTAGGACAGATGTTTGTTTCAACATATTGGGCAGCGAGATGTCAGTTACTGTATAAAATCCTCACTGTTTGCTAATAACAAACAAAGCAAAAAAAAAAAACTTTATGAAGCCTAGACATTCATTAACTTCTGGACCAAGCTGTGCTTTGTTATGCAAAAAGAAACAACTGCAGAGTTCGCTTGGTCATTAAAGAGTTAGAAGATTTTGCAGAAGAGCTAAGTCCTTAAGATCACATACAACCTCAGGTGTATTATTTTAATAAATGCATATAGGACAGATGTTTAGCAAAACATTACTTCTGCAAGTCATGCAAACCGCCTCTGCCATCAAGCCTTGCCCTGCACACCAGTGAGCAGAGAAGCCCTATTTTTACCTAGGTGTCGTCCGTATGTCGGATGTCCTTAACTCAGGGACTACCTGTACATGGTTTTATACTCATAGCAATCTATCATATATTATTTCAGTGTATCAAAATCTGACTAATATGATCTTATTTATAGTTAACCACTATATTATACAGTGCTGTACAATGAATTGAGGCTGCAAATGAGAAACTTGCATTCAAAACTTTTACAAGCTATGACAAAGCAGGAGTAGAGGGCCATGACCAGTCAAGCTTACAAACTAAGAGGTGGAGGCAGTAGTGTACAATAAGTGGGGGGATGGAACTGAAGCAAATTAGTGATGATTATTAAAAAAGAAAGCAGTTTTTGATTAGTAAAACAGAAAGCTGTTCTCCCCAGATTTTTTTTTTTTAGCAGGATGGGAAGCAGCCCCTGTATTGTGACCTAACCACCCAATAAAAGCTGGGTGGTGCACCCAGCTAAAACGAGCTAGAGGGAAAACTATAGAGGTAGATGAGTAGTAGAGTTTGATGGTGGATTTTTAGGGGAAACACAGACCTGTGGATATTTGACAGCTTTTCTTATCTGCTGCTCTTCCCACCGGTCCTGCCTGTCATCCTGTTCCTGGTTATCACTGTCCGAGTCACTGCTTGATGCTGCAACACAAAGTACAGTATATTCCATTTATCATGCTGACATAATCCATTGTAACTATGCTGCATGTGCTTCGTTCAGAGGGACTTTGGCTTCATGACATGAAATACTGATCATTAACCAACATATTTTATTATCTGCAGAAAGTTTATCAGAATTACATTTATAATGTGCCAAGATCTTTTATTTTTACTTGACTTCCAAATTATGGTTAGTAGTCAGAAACTGGTGCAGAAAGGTTTTAGTAATTTCAAATATTTTCACTTTTGCTCTGTGCTTCATAGTTAACATCCCTTAAAATGTAAAGATGCCTGACTCCACCCCCCCCCTCCCCCCTCCTCCACACTGCCAAGAACAGCCATTGGTCGAAGTAAACAAAGTAAACTGATTCCGGACCTTTGGTAAACTTAATTGGCCAGGTAAAATAGCAATCAGGCAATAAATATTTTATTTCAGAAGGGATATCACACTTTCCTTTTACAATAAAGGACCTGCCTGGTAGCAACTTATCGATAAAAAGTTCTTACACAGCAGGAAAATAGTTTGTTATGCTGTACCTTCTGCAGAAATCTTACCCATCTCCTCAGCCATCTGCTCATTTAAGGTTTTCACCCCAGGTGCAAACTTGATTCTTCTTTCATGATCATCCAGATCATTGTCACTTTCTGACTGGCTAGAATCTGAGACTTCATGAGTGATTTGCAACGATATGAAATCTCCTTTTGCCCGCGCCAGTTTCCGTTGCCTGCGAGCTGCTCGGATTTGCTTGGCATCTGGGATTTCACCTGTGCTAAACAGAAGTTTCATAAAGATTTCAAACCATGCATAGTGGTAACTGATTCTCCAGTCATAACAAAAATCACATTGTCATACCACTGACAGATAATCCAAAGAGTTTGGCATGAATCTGGAAGAACGCTCAATGCATGTCTATTAATATTATTACACAGTATTTATATAGTGCCGACATATTACACAGCACTGTACAAAGTCCATTATCAGATCACAAGCTGTCCGTCAAAGGGGTTCACAATCTAATGTACCTATCATATGTCATTACCACAGTCTAAGGTAAGTTTTTTGGGGAAGCCAATAAACCTAGCTGCATGTTTTTTTGGAATGTGGGAGGAAACCAGAGTACCCAGGGAAAACCCATGCAAACACAGGGAGAACATGCAGATAGAGTCCTCGCCAAGATTCCAACCTGGGACCTAGGACTGCAAAGGCCGGAGTGCTTACTACTGAGCCACCGTGATGTCTCTTCAGAAGTGTTCCATGAACTTGCCATGTTACTGACAGAAAAACCCATTTAGCACACATGGATAATCCTAAAAGTAAGCCTTTCCTTTAAAGAGTTCTCAGTATCATCACTGTTTCCATGCAGGACTGTTTAGCATGTTCATCTCCTATATTATTACCATATTCCCGGGAGATCATTAAACAATTCCCTTACAAAGTGCTCTGTGTCCCACATGCTCAGTATGTCCCTATAAGTCTGACCCCCATGCACTCAACATATCCTGAGAAGTTACCCCTGTAGACTCAACATATCCCTGAAAAAAAGTGATGCCTACGGCAGCTACAGTACTCCGTATAATTAACATGTCCCTCATGAACTCCTCCTTGCTCAGGTTATTTCTAATAAAATCTCCCATGTGGCCAGCACTTTTTTCAGAGTTTTCTAAGTGGTTATGAAGTCCTTTCTTTCCCAGATCCAGCCTGTAATACACGGTAATGTAAATACTCTACCTCCTGTATATATCAAGGGGCAGTGTGTTCACTTCAAGAGGAAATACATTCACAAACAATTCTATGGGCAGACCCACTTGAAGCAAGTTAAATGTGCTTGTCATTGATTTAATCATGAGCTCAGAACACTGGTGACAAAATGATCCTTCAAGACAAGCTTAAAGTCCCTTAATGAAAAATTTTTAAGGCTTAAAGTTCCCATACACAAATTTCCATTTTGTCAAATCCATAATAATAAAAATATACACATTATCCATGATGGGACAATCTGACATTTTAGTTCCAGCAACAAACAGCTCTGCTATACCCATATAAATGCAATTTCAAGGATAACTGCTAACAGTAGCTACAGACCTGCCCGAGAAGGAGAAGAAGATGGTTGAGAAGGAGAAGAAGACGGAGATGTGCTGGTACTTGCAGATCCTGACGACTCGTTTTCCTTAGGACATTCCAGGTCTTCAGGTTCGCTGTGCTCCTGCTCTGAATGGGTGCTGCCTTGCGAACCTTAATAACATAATTAGATAGGATTATTTATATGTATCAATATTTGTAGCCAATCTGGCCACTGCAAAGCTCCTGCAGCCATTTACTGTACCTCCTTGATATTGCATATTGGGTCACATCATGCTGTAAAAGACATTCCCACAGGCAGTGAGTGAAAGGATATCAGAAAATTTACTTTGCTGCTCTGTCTACAAAGGCAAAAATTATTTCTGCACAAACTGCCTGCCAAATTCAACCAAAACATAAAGACAAACACACATGGTATGGGGGGGTTATAATATGAACTCATAATAGCTTCTGATCATTTTGATTTCACATACCGTAGGATCAACTTTTAGAGTCCACATACCAGAATACGGATCTCTGCATACAAAAAGCAATAGTTATCAGTGTTCAACCCAGAAATGCTTTTAAGGTGAGTGGGAAGGAGCTGTAGGTTGATGGCAGCCCCTGTATTGTGACCCAGATCCATCAATAAGCACTCAGAAACAGATGAAATTGAAAAGGGCCGGGTGGTGCGCCTGGGTAAAAGGGGCTAGTGAGAACATTGATTAATTTTAAACTGAGTCTATTGAGATTTAAAAATTACAGTCACATGGCTAAAATATAGATCTGTATCCTTGTGGTAAAGCTTTGTGAATGGAGGCTTATGTCCAATACCAAGTATTAAAAAACACAGATATGTAACTTTAAATTACCAACAATTTCAGGTTGTGTCTATATCAGTGCTAATGAAGCTAAAGAAGTCATAACTAAATGCTCACTGCCTATGAGGTTATATATTAAGTAAAGGGCGCTGGGTCTTTCTCTTCAGTATAAAGGAATGCTTAGAACTGTCGGATGGGGAGATGTTCCTTTACTTCCTTGTGGTCATTGGAGCAGGACAGAAAGGGAAACAATCAGACAGGAATAGAAAAGGATCTGGGGGTTCTGGTAGATCATGGACTTAATAACAGCATGCAATGCCAAGCTGCAATATCTAAAGCTAGTAAAAAACTTTCTTGTATTAAAAGAGGAATAGTCTGCCGAGATGGAGACATAATCCTGCCCCTGTACAAAGCATTGGTCAGACCACATCTGGAATATGCAGCCCAGTTTTGGGCACCAGTTCACAAAAAGGACATTGTGGAACTGGAGAGAGTGCAGGGAAGGGCAACTAAACTAATAAAAGGAATGGAGGAGCTCAGCTATGAGGGGAGATTAGCTGAACTGAATCTATTCTCCCTTAAGTGGTCCATATAGAGAACTCTCTTCCCAAATATTCACTTTGAGATCATAACAAAGAACAAGAGGGCACTCTTTGCAGCTGGAGGAAAAGTTTAAGCTGTGGATAAGGAAGGGATTCTTCACTGTAAGGTCTGTGAAGATGTGGAATCGGTTCCCTCAGGAAGTAGTTTCAGCAACTACTATACACTGCTTTAGGAAAAAGCTGGATGTTTTTCTAGACGCACACAGCATAACTGAGTATTGAGGCTTTAAAGGAAAGATAACAGTGACTGTTGGTCCAGGGAACATCCGGTTGGTTCATGAAAACAGATTTTTTTTTCCCTGTTGAAGCAAAATTGTACCAGGGTTTTCTTTTTTCCTTCCTCTGGACAACTATCTCTTATAGGGTTTTATATCTGGGATATGTTTATTTACCTAGTGGTTGAAATTGATGGACTTATGTCTTTTTTTTCAAACTGACCTACTATGTAACTATGTAGCTGGAACACATATAGTAATAAAACCTTTCATCTCTCTTTACAAAACCTATTGGAGTTCAACCTCTGAACTAATGCGAGCTATCATTTCACTAATTTCTTCCATCCTCCCACTAACCCAGTTTCAGGTTTCACTCATCGTTATGTATTTTTGTATAATTTGAATTTTCCAGGTATGGTTAGGTTTTCAATATTTGGAATTATTACATTGGTGAATCATCTTTCAATGTTCTCTTGCACATTTCACACTTACCATTCTCAGGTGATCCGATAGGAACTTCAGCCTTTTCTGTCTTTTTCTGAACATTGAATACTACAGCGTTTACACTCGGTTTCTTAATCTTAAAAGCAACATCTTCATCTGGAAAATAAAATATTTCAGTTTAAAAAAAACCCTTTTAAATTTTTCACGACAAGTTATTAAAAATCTGTTGCACCTGTTTGAATAATCAGTACTTAGCTATATAGCCCCTGGACTGAGAAATAGGACCTCATAATCAGCAAGCATTTCAAGATGGGGAGGGTAGACACAGAAAAAGCCACGGGGAGCTGAGGATGCCGCGGGCTGCGCGGGGGATGTCGCATGACAAGCTATGGGGGCTGCGCGGGGGATGTCGTATGACAAGCTA
>NC_092861.1:14217313-14232279 GCF_032062135.1 Pyxicephalus adspersus | reverse complement strand
TATGGGGGCTGCGCGGGGGATGTCGTATGACAAGCTATGGGGGCTGCGCGGGGGATGTCGTATGACAAGCTATGGGGGCTGCGCGGGGGATGTCGCATGACAAGCTATGGGGGGCGGGGTGCAGAGATGTCGCATGACAAGCTATGGGGGCTGTCGCATGACAAGCTATGGGGGCTGTCGCATGACAAGCTATGGGGGCTGCAGGGGAAAATATATTGCCGTAAAAGCAATATAAAGCCATAACTACTAACACACAGGGAAGGTTGTGTTGTTGATTCTCGTATAACATTTCACCTTCTTTCTCCTCGTTGAAGCTCAGCAGGCCGGCAGGCCCGGAGGAAGCCTCCGCTGAGTCCCCGGTGTCAGTCTTCTCTATATCTGCCTCCTCTTTCTTCTTTTTAGTCCCGCAGGTCAGGCCGCGTCCACTGGGCCTCTTCGGCCTCTCCACCTGGCTGCGCTCCCCTTCCTCCTCCTCTTCCCCGCTGGACTCCGCTTTCCGGACCCGCAAGTTTCGGTTCGGTTTCCTGAACATCCTCAATGCTGGGCGCTGCTTGACTACGTCACTGAGAAGCGACCACACAATCTGCGTTCCAAAGGCGAGCTCAGCCAATCAGAATACACACTTTTTTCTCAATAACTTTATTTTTTTCGAACATTATAGCAATAGTGGTGATTTATTAAAGGAACAGAGGCAGCTCAGTAACAGGAATGAAGCTGTGATCACTTTATTCATTGAGTCATGTGCAAACAAACTTTCCTTTCCTAGGAGTTTCTTAGACCTTGTTACAGATCTGCTGCCTAGTGCTAGACCAACCAATCTGATCAATCCCTTATCAATAATTGATCAGTTGGAAGTCCCAAAATACTGCACACACACAAGATACACTACACATACAAGATTCTGCTCTTTGGATTTTTTTCTTTTCATATATTGAAATACACACAACAGACTTTTCTGATTGGTCGGCTGCTTAGTTCCCTACAGATGGAAAATGTTTTATTGGATTTTGGAATCAGAAATAAAATAATAAAAATCTGTCCATGTGTACACACGATTATTCAAAGTAAATATAGCTCTTCCGTGTTTTCTATGCTTAGTGAAAGCACACTTTAATAAATGATCAGCCTTCTCTTTCTTTAGGAACCCCCAATGGGTTGGAGCTGTGTAATACAATGGCTGCTCAAACAGCAACAAACACATTTTCCCATGTATAGATTACCGGAGTTTCTTTGTTACTGCGATCCGTCCGTTTATTGTCCAGGGACCAGGGTAGGACCTTTGTGTTTCCTGGCCCCATTCGGACTTCTGTTGTATAATGTCATAGAGGCAATGAACCAGCTGCCTTTACAGAGTTCCTCCAACAAAGCACCACCAGGACTTTCAAAACCAACAGAGATCAGTAACACAACCCAGCCTGAATGTCATCTAGAAAGGTTTGGACTGCACAACCCAATCCATGCCCACGGCCTATGCATGCATCAGAGCACCACTTCTTACTTTACCACAAAGGTCAAACTTGACCATAAGTGAAACTGAAGTCCCACTGTTAGAACTTTGGTTTAGGCAGGTGGGTATTGCAGAAAGAGATAACCAATTACCACCTAGTTGTCAAATTTTGCTAACTTAGCTTTGGTCATAAAGGAAACCCAGCAATCCAGGCTATCCTTGTTAGTGCTGGGAATGAATCAGCTCCAGCGTGTGTGAAAGGGAGTTACATCATCCCATCATTGCTAATCGATATGGCCTAAAAGCATCTCCAAAAAAAAAGACTAAGGAAGATGGCAGTGCCCAGCAACAGGACAGGGATGGGTGAATATCATGGGTTTAGTTTTACTTCAAGCTATTTTTTTCTGCTGTCTGTTGCCCTATTAGGAATGTCTCTTCCTTTTTCATCGAACAATACTAAAGAGAACAATAAAACTTCTGTTACGCTTTAATGATAGTCATTGTCTTTTCATAGGGGGTCCCAAATACCTGTCCTGGTGACCACATGATAAAGCAAGATAGGTAGTAATGAGGAATCCCACACCAATAAAAAAAAAATATTGAAAAATTTGTTCAACCTAATCATTTAGGCCCCGTGGTCTGATGGGTGAAGTCAGGATGTCAACCATAAATGCATTTGGCACTCTTTGGAAAGAGTTGGGAAAGGGAAGGAACAATACATATAATGATCACTTAACAAAGGGTATAAATACAGATTTGTTCTGAAGACAGCAGGGGGATACATATTGCAGAAGCCTAATGTTTTGATAGGTTAAATGGTGCTGTCTGCAATGTGGGAAAACCTACGGGTTAAATGATCATTGGTATACAACAGTGATTTTTTTTTCAGATCTTGACCAATTACATTGCCTTCCAGGCACAGAGTCTTGCTTTTTCTCTGTGTGTAATGCAAGTGTTTACGTGCATTATCTATACCTTATAATGTGTACTGATCCATCATAAGAACAGTCCACAGCCATCAGCACATTGCCCAACACTCTGGGTTTATACAGAACTATTTCAGGAACAAAGCAAAATCCTCAGTGGACCCCTTCCTCCATCTCCCGGTACAAAATAAAGGAATACAAGTTTCAGCAACTGATGCCTGTGATATGCCAGAGCTCTGATCATAACACAGCACCCATGTGGGATAGCACAGAACAACTCTATCCCCCAGTTCTGTTTTTAGTCACTTGGAAGTGTGAAGAAAACTTCCTGATTTTTCTGGCAGGGATTAATGCTGTTTGAAGGTCTGAATGGTAGCAATGGTATAGTAGATGCCTATGTATGCATATGTATTCGACTGTGGGACTATATTCAGTTATACCCAGTTTTATGTACAATTTATAGAAATGTCCTCACAAATTTATTATTTTTCCATTCAGATAGCAAATTCCTATTGTTTCAGGTTACTTCTCACTTTTAGGAGTTGTTCCATACCCATGGAACCAGGGCTTTATGCCCGCACTGACATGGAGGCTTTTTTCCCATCGCAATAATAACAGGGCTTTTCTTCATATATGCAATACCATGTAATGGAGGAACATACGTATTCCTGCACTACAGCATTACCAGGATGAATTACACAATCTTTATACAACTGAAGGAGAGTTACAAAAATGGATCAAGCAAATCCTGGGCACAGTCAGCGCAGCATGTATATGTGCTGCCTGTTTGCCCAAGAACCCTGATTTTTTAGGAATTACATTGCTATAAATTATTCTGTATACAGAAGAATTGCATTATGCTTCATTCTCATGCTTCATACTCATACTCACCTTTCCTCCTGCTTCCATGGAGCAGTGATAAAGGAATTATTGCCAAACAACAAATCCCAGCATAGAACTGAGAGTATCTTCCCAAAGAGATTTGAAGAACTTCCCAGATAACCCCCAGAAGATAACATCACCCTCACCTGTGCACTGCAAAATGAAATTGAAGGTGTATATGCCATCTAACATTTTCCACTTCCAGGCACTTTTTTTTTCTCTTTGCAAGCAGCCAAAAAAAGGAAGGAAGATTTACACAACTTACATTCTACGTCCACTTAAGAATTATAAAAAAACATGTTTTGGGGTAGAGTTTCATATAAATATAGAACATTATGTCATTTAAAATATTATCTGAAATCGAAATAACTAGCAGAATAATTGGATGGCTATATAATGGTATCTTATATGTATATTTATCTCACATTCATCTTCTCTCAGGTAGCAGACACTGAAAAGTAAAGAACACAAAAATGTATTAAGAATGACCATTAGAGCACTACAAAATAAGCAAAAGTTTGAAACTAAACTGACCAAGAGACACCTAGAATAAATAGAAATACATCTTAGGTAGTTAACTCTAAAAACGACTACTGCTCACCAAAGCGATAAGAGGTTTTGAATCCAGAAAAAGTTTTGGCTATCAGAATGAAACTTCAGTACCATCACATTGCCGGATGTGACCAGGACAGAGGGGGGAGGATTACCATTGCCGAAAACTCCCAGTTGTACATCTCCATTAAGCACAGTAAGGTAATCGTTTTTACAGTTTTCTGATTTTCAATATCAAATTTAAGAAAGTCAGAGAGACCTAAAAAACAAAACAAATAAATAGATATATTTGTGTGTGAATATAAAAATATATATATATATATATATATATAAAATGGTATGTATGTATGTATGTATGTTCCATCATCACTCGAAAACGCATGGATACATTTCAACCAAACTTGCCTGAGACTCATGTGAGTGCACCAGTCATCTTTGTACAGCGCTGTGCTATATGTCAGAGCTATATTTGGATGAAACACATGGAGACATTTCAACCAAACTTGCTATGCTCCACCATAACTAGGAAACGTATCACCAAAAATGCTAGACATGCTAGGAAACGCATGGAGACATTTGAACCAAACTTGCCATACATATGACTGAGACTCATGTGAGTGCACCGCTGATCTTTGTACAACGCTGTACTATATGTCAGAGCTATATTTTGATGTATGTATGTATGTTTCACCATCACTGGGAAACGCATGGAGACATTTCAACCAAACTTGCTAGACATATGACTGAGACTCATGTGAGTGCACCGCTGATATTTGTACAGCGCTGTGGTATATGTCAGAGGTATACTTGCATCTATGTATGTATGTGTGTATGTATTGCTCAGCACAGTGTGCCTTTTGCTTATGTTTTTACATACTTTTTTTTTGGACTATAATTTAAGATTGCAATAAATAAATACCCAGGCAACGCAGGGTAATCAGCTAGTATATCTATACATATATATAATCTCTGGGGAGAGCAAGATATGAGGGTGTCTTATCCAGAAGGGGAAAAGATGGACCAGGTCACATCCACATCAAGAGGATACTTTCTAGGATATTTTGGGGAGGTTATCGTCTCCTTGTCTGCTGTGAACGTACCCCCATAAAATTTAATAATAATAATCAACTGTGAATGAGAAGGTTGGGGTAAGACCTAATTATACATAACTACTTTACCTAGAAGTCAGAATTTGTCTAACATTTTTTTTAAAGCCTTGTTTTTGCTCCCATTACATATGTCTCTCTCTGACCAGTGGTACTTAAAAAAATATACTATTTTATTATTAACTTGTCTTGTTTAAAATAAAACAATAATTACATTTCTAATACAAACACTGGCAAATGTTTGAAAAACATAAAACTGTGTTTTCCCAATGCTTAGGAAAAATTACAAACAAAATGATAATTACATTTTTAAAATGATCATTGAAAAAAAAACAAAAAAAGAAATAGTAACTTAGGGCAGAAGGGGTGTAAAAAAGTTAAAAAACCCCTTTGGTTGGAGTAGTACAATTAGTTGCACAGCTTTCCATCATAGAACTGTATATGGTAACCAAATTGTCTTTAAAAACCCCCATTGCAGTACCTACCTGTGTCATAAAAGGCAGTGAATCTATTCGGGGAATTGCTCTCAAACTCCACCAGCATTTCATTCTCAGATGAAATGAGTGGTGGGACATATCCTTTTGTGGTCCTCTTCATGAGGACAGGTGAGGTTTTGTTGGCTCCATTATAGACTCTCAGGTAGCTATTATCAGAACTGTTAAAGGGTGGAAGGTTCAGATTTGTGACTTGCAGTAAAACCTGTTGAACATGGAGGGGAAAGGAAAGTTGAATTGTATTTGAATTTAAAACCCAGACAGCAAAGACAGACTGGCAATGAAAAGGTAAACTACTTAACCTTGCAGGCAGTGACTTCTATATTTCATTTCTTGAAGCATGCAATACTTTGGGGTCTATTTATAAAACGATGAAGCTGGCTTTCCTTGGTGGAGAATCTTCCAGGTCCATGTGTTTCAATGGCAATGTTTAATTCTACACCAGTGAATGTTAGATCACTGCTGTGGAAATAGATCCCTTATGATATTTGATGTCCAGTACTCCACTGTGTGCTGGGGTTCCCACTTCTTGCCTGCTATGACAGTACCATGTCCTGTAATGATGAAGCAGCCAACAAAAGTCACTACCTGGTAGACTGGTTGGTAATATACCTTTATCTATGCAGGGTAGTTTGTCCTTCAAAAATAAATTTTCACAATGCAGATAATAGTAAAATGTTATGCCTACATTATCTTTAGGCCATCCTAGCCCAGTGTACAGTGAAATTATTTACTAAAGGAATAAAGGATGTTCACATAGCAATTTGAATTATTTTGAAATAAATCCGCAAATGAGATAAAACACTGTTGACTTAAACCGTAAAGAAAAAAATTCTGTCGTTGGATTTCTTGACACATGGTTGGATATTCTTTAAATGGTGAACTATCACAACATTTACCTAATTTCAAGTATGCAGAAAGAATTACATAACACCAAGGAATATACCAATCAGTACTCAACCCAGAATTTTTTTTAAACTGGGTGGGAAGAAATTGTAAGTGGGTGGCAGCCCCTGTATTGGGACCCAACTCATTGATAACCACCCAAAAACAGCCAGGAAGTTGCTGAAAAGTGCCAGGTGGGGGCCGGGGAGAATAAAACTGTACCCAATATTGCTGCACACACTTATATCTCCAAAGTTTTGTCCTCTGTATTCTGTTGCTGCATAGAAATATGCCGGTTTACCTACACAAGATCAGAAAGAAAACCTCATAGAAACATCTTTCCTTCGCTTTTGGTTACAAATGTTTTTTTTTTTTTTTAAGGAAGTGATAAGTAGAGAAAAGCTAAAATACCTGTCCATTTTTAATTGCCATTTTATTGGGTAGGGACAATGGGGAATAGCAACTCCCTTAACAGACTTTCTTAAACGTTCAAATCAAAAACAAAGCCTTTTTCTCACTTCTCATCTTGTTTGGCACCATCATGTTTGGGACACTTTGTCAGTGCAAAATGTCTGTGTCTGCCGTTAGTAATACCCTCCACTTCCCTCACCACTATCTTCAAGGAATATCCACATGCAAGTGCTCCATTGCCACCTCCTCAGAGCCCTCTCTCGGTTGTATTCTAATGGAGAGGGGCTTCTGGGTTTGGAGGAACATAAAACCCCAATTGACCGTAGTTAAACCTGATAGGTCAATGACCATCCCAAGCAATGTGACATAGTAAGGGATGGGGCAGTAATTTCATGTACACCGGCACATAAAATTAAGCTTGGACACCGGCACCTTCTTAGGTGAGATCAGCAAGTATACCTTACTGGGGGGATATCAGAAGGCCAAAACAGGCAGGTGGCTTTCTATCATAAAGCCAGCTTTTGTCAAGGTTATTGCTTCTTTTTACCTTATTATCTTGAACCTGGACCAGCCAGACACATTTGATACCAGTTTTAGAAGAACTGAAAACTCCAGAGGAGGCCATCGGCTTCATCCTACAAAGGTCTTTGGTAGTAATATGTTAAATTAGTGATAAATGGTATTATATATATATATCAGGAAAAAATGCATCTGATACCGCATAATAAGTCATTTACAGTACTTACAGCAGTTATAGGCAGCATTTACTTTCATCACATCCATGTTACTCAATCCTTTCCTCTGCCCAGTATTCACTGTGGGGTCTGGTTTTGGCACAATGATAGGTGCACCAGTCTTGTTGGTGAAAGCATACCTACAGCATAGTTTGGTAAAATATTGTTAGCTTTTACTTTCTTTTATCTCATACCTGTCCTGCAGAATTCATTAAAGTGAATTTTCATATGAATGCAGGTTAAAACAACCACAGGTTCATTTTATTCCCAGCTGCTTTTAGTTACCTTTTTGTCTTTCCCACACAATTTCACTCATTTGAAAAAAGTAAAGAGAAGCTCCGTGTGAGCAACTTAATTGCCTTAATTCCCCCTCCCCAAAAACCAAAGACCTTTTCACATTTTCCTATGTGTTGAGTAGACAACTGAAACGGTAGAAGCTGTCCCTTGGCTTAAGTTGAAGAGTCAGATTCTAAATATGTAATGATTACAACAAGGAAATTTTTAATCTATTATCATCAATAGTGTAATGTAGAAAAGGATAATATACATTGTAATAAGATTTGTCATACATGTAATGCAACAAAGAGTTGTAATCATATGTCAGGTTAAACGCATTCCATATAAACTTCTTAAAATTGTCCAGGTGCACTAAAAAAGATTACAACAGAAAACAGAATAGTCATACGATGAAGACAACACAAGTCAAAAATATTTTGAATAGCATGCACAATTGTTTCCATTCATCCATTCGTCTTATTTCTGTCTTTTTGATCCGAAATAGAACAGAACTAGAACTAGTTGTATATTTCCACCAAACACTGTGCTGGTGCTCTTTTTGTAGCAGGTGCTGTGCTGGCCAACATATGGCACCATCAGTGGGAATCCATATGTTGTCCACAAAAAACGGGGCATATTTAGAAAGCAGTAGGCCCCTTAAAAAGACTTTGGATAGGCCAACCCTCAACCTTTCCCAGAAAGCAACTTGTTGACCTCCAACTTATGTTTTTCAGACCCACCAAACTCCTTGCCAAAATGTGGAGATTGATGCACCTTGCAGCCATTCTATTGGATGACCTGAGCACAAAATAGGATTGCCTGTCTGGCTCAAGCAATAGACACATACAGAACTAACCCATTCAGGTATTATTACATTTTTTACTCTGACTGATCAGTTATACAACAAATACCTGTGTGATTAGCATTAAAGGATGGCACATATGGAACTTTACTTGTTGAGATAACTTTGGTGAGAGGACATCTTTGTTGAAACACCAGTCCCAGCATAAATGTAGAATCTAAACCTGAAACACATGCCATTCTCATAATTATCACTAATGATTAGCAAATTGCCACTGAAATCTAGTTACTGGTAACAAAAAATGTAGGTTTTCAGTGGTCTAATATTGGCCAGAGAAACACCTTGACAAGTCATGAAGCTTAACGTTGTGAGACTTATCTGGAGAGATGTTTTGCCACATGATGGTGATGTAATGATCTCGGTCGCTCCTACTGTGTTCATGAAAGAAGCCCAGATTGTGCATGAGTTCATGTTGTACTACCCCATACACCATACAGTCCTCATGGTTGATGCTAATTATCTGCTTGCCACCAATCTTCCCAATGCAGGACCAGCATCTGAAACAGGGACATTTAATCTGCAACCATCACAGGTTCCATTTTATCATTCTTCACTCAGTAGGCCAAAGAAAATATAAAGTTGCACAGTCTCCTTACAAAAAGATCTCATGAATACATGTGTCAGGGCAAAGAACATTTCCTATGAAAACTGGATTATTCTCTTTCCTGTTCCAGTACAATATGGAAGAAATAGACAGATTGTATTTTTTAAAAAAATACAACTTCAAAATTATCTAAATATTTTTCCTTCAAATCTTTGCACATCAGAAACCAGGTTGGGATGGTGGCAGTGCCAAAACTGAGAAACTCTACTGTATATTTCAGGTATAGGAAAGTACATTTAGGACCATACCCATGTGGGTAACCTCACTAAGAGACCTGTGAATAGGTTGGCAACTCAAGAAACAAGAAATGGTAGTAGTGAATCATGATGTATCCATTGTATGAATCACAATAGTACAAACTTTCTTATAATTAAAACTGTGCATCTCAGTTTTATTTCAATCACATTGCTCATTTTCCTTACAGCTGGGAAATCTTTAGCTTCTACCAGGAGATTCCAATTAAATTTTTGTGATTCCCAGGGGATCCCTTCTGGTTCCCGGTCAGAATTCTGTTTTACAATTAGCTGCTAATCCTATTTAATCCTCTTTAATTCTAGGCTCTGGTTGATGGATCATCAGCGTATCACCTGAGTCTTTACCCAGCTGTATTCTGCCTGTTTACCTTTCTGGACCCTGTTCTTGTCTTCTGCCTGCCCTGACTTCACACCTTCTCGACCTAGAATCTTTCCTGTTGCCTGCCTGATTTTGTACCACATTGACCTTTTATCTTGTCCGTTGCATTCTCCACTTTTGCCTGCTGCTTATACTGCATCCAGCCTATCCAGTTCCTGATCTCTGGCTATCCCTACTCCAAATACGTCTGTCCTGCAACCAGGTGTTCTCACTGTAGCAAACTATACAGTGGCCACTACAAAGGCTCCCCGGCCATCACACCTTTTGGGGTGATCTGGTGGAGACCACGAGTCACTTAGATTGTACCCCAGGTAAAGGTGTCACCTGCCAGGGGTCATAGAACACATTTGTTTTTTAAAGCTGAGCTCCAGATAAACATTCACATCCACAGATAAAACATTCATACGCAGTTTTACAGTGCAGTTTTGCAATTATTATTATTATTATTATTAATATTAGATTATTTATTTGGCGCCAACATATTACGCAGCACTTTACAAAGCCAATAGTCATGTCACTAGCTGTCCCTCAAAGGGGCCCCCAATCTAATGTCCCTAACATGGTCATATGTTATTAACACAGTCTAAGGATGATTTTGGGGGAAAGACAATTAGTCTTACTAATCTTAATAAAGAAAACATGGAGTACCCATAGGAAAGCCACTTAACCATGGGGAGAACATACAAAGCTAGCCACTGAACCGCACGGTCTTTGCTTTGGTGCAATCAGGAAACATTTACAGTTCTTGATCCTACCCAAGCCTAACAGCCGTAAAAAGAGCATAAGAGGATAGATTATCAATATATTATCTCCATGTCACTCAGCTTTCTCATCCTATTAATATTATTATTATTATTAATAATTGGATTTATAAATTATGCAGCACCGTACATTGAATAGGGATTGCAAATGACAGATACAGACAGTGACACAGGAGGAGAAGAGGGCCCTGCCCTGAAGGGCTTACAATCTAAGAGGTGGGGAAGTATAATATACCTGCATGATCCTCGCTATCACATGAAGCACAAGCACCGTGCTTTCTCCTCGTCTAAGTTGAACAATGTTGTACAATAGGTCAAAACCTGGCCACATTCGGGTGCTGAGTTTTATTAGTGAATAAAAACTTAATTTATTGTGCCTTGTATAGCTGCAAGAATGTGCCTGACCCATATGTGTTTACACAAGCATTTACCCAGTTAAAGGCTGTACGCTGATGTAGTCCACTTTTGTGGTCCATCTCACAAACTTTACACAGGTCGTTACCTCAAATTCCTGTAAGGCCTTATTTAGCACCGATACCTCTGCACTGTCTGGAGATGAAAAACCATCAGATTGTTACAGTTTTTAAGTTAGAACAATCATACAGATAACTGAACAAGGCCAACGGACGTGTTCTGCCCAAGCCTCCCCGATACCAATTTCCAACCTGGCTTATAGAATCCACTTCTTTTAGGGCTTTTAGTTGGTCACCCAGTAAAAAAAAGTTAAATGTTTTGTTTCTTAGTGGAAACGTTTCATGTGAAATCCAAAGCTTTCTATTTGAAATTACTTGGTGTCTCCTCTTTTGACAGTCCATGCATAAAAGTGAACAGTAATGTATATGAATGCTTTGTGTAGAAGCCCCTGTGAGATAGAACTGTGAAGTCACTGGCATTGCCCCATCTCTCATCCACAGCAACATTTAGACACCCATGATGGAAACTACTGTGGGAAAGGGCAAAATGGCTGGACAGAACCACAGGGCAAAACCAAGAAAAATTAAAATAAAGCATTAGGCTATGTTATTATTGGGTTTTTGGTTAACAAGCCCTAATCGGCAAATGCAGCATGCTTTAACCTCCCTGGCGGTAACCCAAAGTGTGGCTCGGGGTAAAAAATCATGCTGAAAACAGTAACCCCGAGCCACATTCGGGATAGCTAAAAATTAAAAAATAATGACTTACCTGGTCCCATCGGCATCCTTCTGTATCCTGCCTGTCAGATACCATCCTCAGGCCGCTGGCGTTCCCGGTGACGTTGGTGTGTGTGAGAGAGCGTGGTGGGAAATTCAAAATATTTTGTATTGGATTCAATACAAAATAACTGTATTGAATCCAATACAAAGTAATCATTACATTATATATGCCACTGTACAGTTATATTACAGGTTTCAGTATATTATGCACCCTTGTTTTAACAGATTTTTGTTTTTTATTAAAAGTTAATACATTTATTACATTTATTAAATATTGGACATATTTCGGTGAGTTATGCCTAAGAATTATAGGCCTACAATGTAAAATAAATTTTCATGAAAGACAATGTACCGCTTTTATATTGATATAAATCAAGACAAAAATGAACCGCTCAGGAGGTTAAACATAAGTCTCTGACCCATAGCTTTCAGAAATCACTACAGGTGCAGTTAACCTGCTTCAGTTGCTTTTGTATTCACATATACCTATACAGAGGGAGAAGCCATTATGAAGAGCACACAGGGCAGTGTGGCCAGTAACTGTGGAAAGCAAACAGAATTGTGGGGAAATCATCAGAGGGACCATCAATAGTTGGAAGAAGGTCCCGATATCACTATACATATAGAATTATGGGTAGGCAGAATTGCAGGCAGTTGGAAGGAAGTCCAGATATTGTCAGATAAAATTCTGGAGGGCATCACTAGAGGAATAACCTTTACGAGTAAGAACAGCCTAATATTACAATATAGATAAAATTCTGGAGTATATCATTCAAGAAATCGCAGGTAGGAGGTTCTGTTTTCACCATATAAATATTTTTAAATTTCTGGGGGACATCTCTAGAAGGATTGCCAACAGGAGGAGGAAGACATCAATATCACTATATAGGAAGTCCCTGGGTAACGTACGAGAGGGACTGAAGGTTTGTTCTTAAATTGAATTTGTATGTAAGTCGGAACAGGTACATTATTTTAATAAATGCAGTTAGGACAGATGTTTGTCTCTAAATATTATTCATTTTTACCTTTCTGTGCATGCACAGCAAATGCCTAAACATTTTCAAAAACAGTAAAGCCTTAAACAATGTAAAACTTGAAAAGTAAAACAGGGTAGAGTGTATGAAGAGGATGGGACTAGTCTGTTAAAGTAGGCATCAAGGGTAGGTTTGCACAGAGCTCATCATAATTTTTTTCATCATAAATAGCCTTGTAGCATGCCAGACCTTCGGTAACTGTTTGGTAAACTTTGGTGAACCTCTCTGTATCAGGATCTTGCTCCTCGAACTTTGCCATCCCGGCGTCAATGAGACGAAATGCATCAGCTAACTCTTTAGTAGAAAACTTTTTTGTTGGAGTGCCTGGGTCCTGGTTTTCTTCGCTGAATGCTATTATCTGCTGTTCTATTTCCATAAGGTCTTCATTGGTTAGTTCTTTGTCATGGGAGTCTAGTAATTCTATGATATCATTTTCAGTTATGTCCAGCTGCAGTTCATTTCCAATAGCAACCACAACTTGCCTGGTGTCGGCGATTTCATCATCTGTAAACCCCAGAAATTCTTGTGTGAATTGGGGGCACACATTTTTCCAAGCACCTCTCAGAGTTGTCTCTTTCACTTCAGCCCAAGCGTCAGCAATATTTTTAATGGCATCATAAATGTTATAACTCTTCCAGAACTCCCTTAAGGTCATCTCATCATTTTGAGTAGCATAGACAGCTTCTGAGAATGTCCTCCATAAATAATAGGCCTTAAAGGAGGCTATGACTCCCTGATCCATTGGCTGGAGTAGTGATGCAGCGTTGGGGGGTAGAAACACCACCTTTACATTGGGGTGCATGTTAACTAAAGTGTTTGGATGTCCAGGAGCATTGTCAAGGAGAAGGAGAATTTTAAAAGGAATGTTTTTGCCCAAACAGTAATGTTCAACAGCAGGGATAAAATGGTTTAAAAACCATTCTTGAAAGACAGCAGCTGTGACCCAAGCCTTTTTATCTGCCATCCAAATAACAGGAAGAGAAGCCTTAGTGACATTACGTAGTGCCTTCAGATTTAGGGAGTGATGAACTAGCAAAGGCGTGAGCTTGAAATCCCCAGATGCATTACCCCCAACTAATAAAGCCAGTCTATCCTTTGATGCTTTATATCCTGGTGCACTTTTTTCCTCCATGGAAATGTAGGTCCTCTCAGGCATTTTTTTCCAGAACAAGCAAGTTTCATTTGCATTAAATATTTGGTCGGCCAAATAACCTCCCTCATCAATAATACCTTGCAATATCTTGGAAAAATCACTTGCAGCTTGTAGATCGGCACTCGGTGCTTCACCTTGAATTGTAATATTATGCAAATCTGCTCTTCCTTTAAAGCGTTGGAACCAACCCTTACTTGCCATAAACTCTTCATTACATTCACCTTCACTTGCTGTGCGAGCAGCTTTTAAATCATTAAAAAGACTCCGAGCTTTTTCTTGCACTGAAGAAAGACTGATAGGCATATTACGCTGATTTTGGTCTTCAATCCAAAACATCAACAGTCTTTCCATCTCAATAATTAAACCACTGCGTCTCTTGGTAATTATTGTCGCATTCATTGGGGTATGGCCCTTCACATGCTCCATTATTTTACCTTTATCTTTTAAAATTGTCCCAATTGTTGATCGATTGTATCCAAGTGCTCTGCCAATGACTGATGGAGTTTCACCTCTCTCTGATCTTTTAATTATTTCAACTTTTAGTTCCATGGTTATGGTTTTCCTCTTCTTTACTGTATCAGCAGCACTTGCATCAGATTCACGTTTCATTGTTGAAGGGTGAAAATGAGCTCCTCTGCTCAGCATTGCACAGCACACACTATCAAAGCAGGAAGTACGGTGTACTGTGACAACTTCCTGTGAACAATACAGGCTGTGTGCTGGGCGTGGTGTAAGTCACAGGCAGTCCCGAGTTAAGGACATCCCACATACAGACTCCTACATACAAAGGGTATTTCCTGCTTTCTCCTGTGCAGAACAGAGGCTGGATGCAGGGAGGGGGCGGTTTGAATGACTTGCAGAAGAAATCTTTTGCTAAACACAGCTGAGGATGTGGGTGATTAAGGGGGGTAAGCTCTTTCTGCTCTCTTGTAACTCTTTAATGACCAAGACAAACTCTGCAGTTGTTTCTTTTTGCATATCAAAGCACAGCTTGCTCCAGAAGTTAATGAATG
>NC_092861.1:14168485-14217029 GCF_032062135.1 Pyxicephalus adspersus | reverse complement strand
CCCCAAATCACCCACAGTTTTGTTTAGCAAAAGATTTCTTCTGCAAGTCAAGCAAACTGCTCCCCTCCCTGCATCAGGCTTCTGTCCTGCAGTGAGCAGAGAAGCCCCTCTGTATTGTATGTGTCCTTAAAGCATATCCAATCTCAGAATTTTCACTTTACATTAAAGAGTAGATAACTCTTTAATGTAAAGTAAAAATTTTGTTGTTTTTTTTTTAAGTGCAACACCCTTTTTTTTAAATGGAATGAATGGGAGCGCAAAGCTTTCTGGGATACCTATGGCAAGCATGCCAGGTGCAGAAGGAGCCTGTTTGTGAAAAGAGAAGAATTTGTCGATCTCAAGCATGTGCAGTTTTTTTTACTACCTACGTCACCCGATCTCGCACCTTGGTCAGGTGACGTAGGAAGACGTAGGTTCCAGGACGACGCAGGACCCGATGGAAGACACCTCCGGATGGATCAAACTGCCTTTGAAGATAAGCGTATTTTTTGTGTTTTGGGAGATTTTGATTTTAGTTCCTCTTTAAAGCAGAAGTAAACCCAAAACAATAATATTACATTTACCTTTATTCCCGCTGATCAGTCTGCCCGTCGGGAGGTTTCTTCTATGGGGTCCCGCATCGGCTAAGCGTAGAGGGAGTGCCAGGCGACACCATCTTCTCCTCTCTTCTTCTGGGTTTTCTTCCTACGTCACCTGATCTTGCACTGTGCAGGAGCGAGATCGGGCGACGTAGATTGGGAAAAAAATTTCCTGATCTCACTGCACATGCGGCTCCTTGTGCGCATGCCCAAGATGCTCAGGCATGCACAGAAGGAGTAGCCAACAGCCTCCCGGGATGCGTGACTTACAGTAGGTATCCCGGGAGGCTCTACGCTCCTATTCATTATTGATCACCCAGGCAATCAAGAATTCAGGGGTCGATGCTGCGTTTTTTTTGTTTTTTTTTTTAAAAGGGTTGCACTTAAACACAAACACACACAATTTTACCTTTTACATAAAAGGGTAGACAACCCTTTTATTTAAAGTGAAAATTCTGAATTTAGGTATGCATAATACTGTGTAATTACTATGTAATACTGTGTAATACTATGTCCTCATTAGGGAGGTTTTATCATGTACTGTCTAGATGACAATAGGGCAAGAAATGGTAGTGTAGAATAATGTAATTACTATATAAACATGGTTTTAGTTGTCTTATTGTTTACTGAATTCCATTACTCCTCAAATTATACTCTGCCAGCGAGGGTCAATATCAACAATAAGGACAAAGTTTATGAAACGTGATAAAGGGTGGCAATGTTATCTGTCCCCTTTATTCTATGCACCTGTCACCATCTACCAATGCCCACTTAGCCAAGGGTTAGACCTTTACACCATGCAGAATATATTGCAAAGTACATATTGAGAACACAGATGTGGTATACATTTAGTACAGTGGTTCCCAACTTTTTGGAGGAGCCATGTGTCACTCAAAGGGGTGTGAGTGACACCCCCCGAGTAACGTCATGATGCCAAAACACAACTCTCCAGAGACACAACCCGCCCACCACCCTGATTCGGCGATCCGTTCAGAGGACATGGTCCACGGCTCCCCAGTGGGGTCCTTTTCCTGACCCCACTGGGGGGTGCACCGGCCAGAGCCACGAACCACCAGTTGGCATCCGCTGATTTAGGAAAAATATACACCTTACTGGCATGAGATGTGGTAGGATACTAGGGTTTCTCCACTCTGTGATTTATTCCAGTAACAGGGAAAGCAATCTTGACTACTGCGAAAGCCAAAACATTGTACAACATCACCTTCGTCCAGGAACACAGAGACCTCTGCAATTAGTGAATAATGACATGAAAAAAAATCTTTGGATAACAATAGCTCAAACTGCAAATGCCAGAAATCATAAAAACACAGACGGGCCCATTTTTGCAGCAAATGTCAGCATAAGCAAAGTTAGCATTGCAAGCAAAAAAAAAAAAAATAGCAAAAAAAGTTCAAATATCTCAAATCTGAACAAGAATGCTAGTTTGAACATATGTTCTCTTTCAGTTTGCTGCTGCATTTCAGAGACTATATACCGCTTGCATGTGTAATTGGTAAATATCGGCCTGATATATGCTATAATAATTTATTAAAACTATATTTTATATAAATACAGGTAGTCCCCAGGTTACATACGAGATAGGGACTGTAGGTTTGTTCTTAAGTTGAATATTTAAGTCGGAACAGGTACATTATTTTAATAAATGCAATTAGGACAGATGTTTGTCTCAGCATATTAATAGGCAGTGTGGTGTCAGTTACTGTATAAAATCCTCATGGTGAGTTAATCATAAACTAAGCAAAAAAACAAAAACTTTATAGAGCCTAGACATTCATTAACTTCTGGAGCAAGCTGTGCTTTGATATGCAAAAAGAAACAACTGCAGGGTTTGTCTTGGTCATTAAAGAGTTACAACCAAAAGATTTATTCTGCAGGTCTGCAAACTGCCCCCTCCCCCCACCCATTCTCTGCCCTATCAAGCCTCCACCCTGCACACAAGCAAGTGTGTATGTGTCTTCAACTTGGGGACTACATGTACAACTGTATCTGTGGGGATTCAAGTAGTGAGGTGTAACAAGTTTGCATCCTTTTAGGCTTCTCTATCTAAATTCTTGAGATGAAGGGATGAATCTTTATCCACACTAAATACCTGATCCAATGCAAAAATATATAAAATATCCTTTACTCTTTTAGTAAAATATGCCCACTATGTAGGAAGGACAGGACGAACACTCAAGACCCAGAACAAGCCCTATAATTCATAACTCATTTTCTGCTTTACAAGTTTGCCACCCCCTCCACCCCAGGGTCTGATGCTATAGGACCCCAACACTTCAATTTGCCCCAGTGCCCAGTGGAAGGTCCATTGATAGATGGCGTTTGGTGATTTTCTCTAATCAGCAAGCCAAACCTTTATCCCCTAAACATACAAGAATGTTCCTTGCATAAATTAACATTTAAACTTTTGATGTTTCCAATATAAAACCAAAATGATCTTATGTGGACATTGCAGACCTGAACAATACAGCAAGCAACTACAATTGTGACACTATATAGAAATTCTGCATTCAGATACATACAATTCACCTTTGTTGGACCTTGAAATTTTATTTCAAACACTGTAGGGCTCTCTGTAGACCACTGGGAGTTTTCATAGTTAATATCTAAAGGAAAGGAAAGGAAAATATAAAAGACTAGAACAGAAACCGGACACAACCTTTAAGAACAAGTCTCACAAATGATAACTAATTTTTCTGGCTTTACAGATATCTCCCACCTCATGGAGCAATGCGGGTCCCTAATAGGACCCTAACATTTCAGCTGCTCCAGAGCCCAGGGGAAGGTGCCATCAATGGAGGGTGCATCATGATTTTGTCAAACTAACAAGCCATTTTATCTCCTACAGCGGTGGGAATGTTCCCTGCATGAAGCAACTCTAAAACTTTTAGGTTTACAATATAAACCCAAAATGAACTCATTTGGGCACCACAAACACTCAAACATAACAACAAGCATATAAAGTTTACAGTTTGAATCACGCTATAAACAAATTCTGCATTCAAAATTCTGCATTCAGATACAGGAAGTCACCTTTGTTGGTGAATTCAAACACTGTAGGACTTTCCGTAGACAACTGGGAGTTTTCATAATCAGTATCTAAAGGAAAGGAAAACGTAAAAGGTAAGATAGAAACCATCTAAAATGGTCACACACATTGGGCCTGATTTATTAAAGCTCTCAAGGCTGGAGAGGATACACTTTCATCAGTGAAGCTGGGTGATCCAGCAAACCTGGAATTGGTCTGGTCCAGGATTCAAAACATTTGAATAGCAAACAGCAAGATATCTATTTCAGGTTTTCTGGATCATCCAGCTTCACTGATGAAAGGGGGTTTACAGAAAAAGGATAATGAGCCCTTATGTATATGATTGTTAAGTGTAATTACTCCAAGGGATTCCCCACCAATAGCTCTCAGCTTTTACTTGAACCTGGAGTTATTTTTCCTGTTCTACCTGCATCTCCACCTTCTGGTAAAATCTGCCATTAGAACATGTTCATAAAATACAATGGTGCTCCATCTGAACAACTGTATTTCAGTGGTAGATTTCCGCAACTAGTAATACAGTAATAGTAGCATAATCATGTTAATTTGGATGGTGGGAACCTCTCCATTTGATGAGCTACACAAATCAATCTTAATTTTGTGGGCTAAAGGTTCATTACATTTTTATTGTTAGAACCCAAATAGGAAGCTTTTAACCTCATTGGAACCCACAAAAATTATTACTAAAATGTGAGCAAAGCCGTACTATTACAAGAGGCAATGGACAAAGTCCTCCCCCCCCCCCCCCCCGTCACATGTGCCCTACTTGCCTAGTAGTGTGCTATATTACCCATGACTACTTTACTAATATAGAACCTGGACAAACATGCCATGCAGTCAAGTAACAACACTCTACCACTATAGGGAAAAGGGCTTTTACTACTTAACCACTTCACTGCTCATGCCACAGATGTGCACTGCATGCACACTTAACAGATGCACAACTAAGAAGTGGTCAGGGGACTGTTTTATTTTGTAGCAGTGCTACTTTAGAGTAGCAAAGGGGTGTATTTATTAATAAAGCTCCCTACTTATAACAAATCTGTCTCATTTTCAAGTATTACTGCTCTTGTTTAGTACTGCTTTGCTGTGCCACAGAAATAAGTACCGGTAACCCATAGGTGCACTTGCAAACTAAAAAGAGACTAATTCACGTCCTCTTTAAATACCTAATGCAATACAAAAATAAATAACCTCTACCCCTTTAGTAAATGATGCCTGTAGGGAGGACGGAATGAGCACTCTGGACCCAGAACATTTAAGAACAAGTCTTATAAATGATAACTAATACTGTGTTTTAAGCTTTACGCCACCACCACCACCACAGGGCTCGGTGCCGATTAGACCCAAAAACTTCAGCTCCCACAGTGCATAGGGTAAGGTGCCATTGAAGGACAGTGCATGACTATTTTGTCCAATCAGCAAGCCACCGTATTCCCTACACAGACAGGAAGTTTGTTCCCTGCATAAAGTGACTTTTAAACGTTTCAGGGGTATCCAATATAAACCCAAAAAAGAACCTATTGGCACACTATAAACCCTTAAACAATACAGCAAGGATATACAATTCTATATAGGAATTCTGCATTCAGATACATAAAATTCACCTGTGCTGGTCTTTGAAATGAATTCTGACACTCTAGGGCTCTCCGTAGATGACTGGAAGTTTTCATAATCAGTAGTTAAAGTAAAGGAAAATGTAAAAGGCTAGGATAGACACCATCTGAATGGTCACACACATTGAAAGGTGGTTTAAAAAAAAGAGTAATGAGCCCTTATTTGTATGATTGCTGAGTAATAACACCGAGGGGATCCTCACCAGTAGCTCCCAGCTTTTACTTGAACTTGGAGCCGAATCTTCTGTTTTATCTGCATTACCACATTCTAGTAGAATCTGGCATTATGACAATAAAATACAATGGTACTTCATGGGAACAACTGTCTTTCAATGCTAGGACTCAATTACTAATAATACTGTAATAGTAGCACAAAATGGTTAATATTATACAGTATTTTATATAGCACCGACATATTACGCAGCGCTGTACAAAGTCCATAGTCATGTCACTAACTGTCCCTCAATTGGGCTCACAATCTAATGCCCCTACCATGGTCATATGTTAATGTCTTTATGTATGTTATTCTTTAAAACAGTCTAAAGTCTATTCAGGGGGAAGCCAATTAACCATGCATGCTTTTGGGATGTGGGAGGAAATCCACGCAAACACAGGGAGAACCTGCAAACTCCATGCAGATTTTGTCCTGGCCGAGACAAAAACTGGGACCTAGCGCTGCAAAGGCCGGAGTGTTAACCACTGAGTCACTGTGCTGCTCATGATATGTTAGGTCAGATGGTGGGTATCTCTCCTTTTGATGAACAGTGCAAAAGGGTCTCAATTATGTAGGACTCATGTTTAATAAATTTTTATTGCAGGAAGACAAATAATAACCCAAAAAAGTATTAGGAAAAATTAATAAAAGTAGTAAAGATACATTGCCCTTTTTTTTCACTCACCTGAGCTCTAGTTACTCAAAAGTATCTGTGCGGTTAATCACTGGTGACTTCCTTATCACTCATGACTCCTACACCAATATAGAATATGGACAAACTAGGTTACAGAGTCAAATAGGAACCCATTATAAATGTGGCACCATGGGAAAAAAGTTTTTTATTACTTAACCATCTTACCACCCATGTCACAGATGTGTGCTGCATGCATTCCAAAGAAATGCACAGCTAAGAAGTGGTCAGGGGCAGGTTTTATTTTATAGCAGGGATGTATTTATGAATTAAACTGCCTATTTAACTAACTAATCTGTCCTATTATGTTTTACTGTTCTGACCACAGAATTGTTAGATCTTCCCCAATGCAATTGTATCTATGCATTGTAGCATTCTATGATCTTTGGGGTGGAATTGCCAGTGAATGACAATTTACAACAATGCACATTGACATGTAATATAACATTGCAACGTGAAAAGCTAGAGGTTATCTGATACAACTGTGTAATTTCTTAGACACCTCCAGAAACAAATTACACTACGACACAATATTTAACTAAAAAAAAATTAAATATATTAGCCACAGTTTGTAATAACAACACTGAAAGGTTCCAATCTTATAGCTGTCTGAAAGAAAATGAAGGTAAGGTGAGACTTCTATACAAGAAAAGAAGAACATGGGGGGAGATTTAGAATAAAGTTTTTGATATAACATAAGGCATTGGTGGTCAATTTTTTTTATATAGTCAAATATAGCTGTTGACCACAAACTTGCTACAAAGGGTGGTCAGGGACTGCAGACCTGCCATTGCAGTTGTTGGAAACTGGCCCTAGGCCAAAGGGACATAGAGCAATATTTGTTTTGCACTTTTGCGAATGCAACACAACATTTTATTCTGCTGCAATCAAAGCAAACTTCATTGTACACTGTACAAGTCAAATAAATACAAACAAACAGAATCAACTCAACACCCACATATACAAACCTATTATATGACCAGAAAGGAGGGATCCAGAGTAAACCTAGAATGTCACAAGCATTTCAGGGTTCATTCATAATACACTAGTCTGTTGTGGTGCATTTAACATATGTTTTGTATGTTGTGTCAATTGAATGGGCTGGCAGTGCCCCACAAAAAAGCTTTGAAAGTATACTTATTTTAAAGCATGAGCTGCATGCATATGTGTTGCTGTAAATGGGCTGTTAATCTCTTTTCAACTTGGTGCTAATCATTCCATTACCAGCCAACTATTTTTTTGTGTAATGCAAATGGGGATCTGGAAATGGATTGAAACGAAAAAAAAAAAAAACTCTCAGTGGCCATATGTCCGATGACAGTCCCTGATTTATTTTTGGGAGGACTTTGGTCAGCACGCCCTGGAAACTTTTGCCTGATCTCTGTTTGCACACTGCTCCCGCCTCCTCATCAATACTTAATGAATATTTATGAGATCCACCTTTTTGGAATATAAGCATAATACTTCTTTTTTACTTTAAAAAAAAAAAAAAAAAATCATGTGCCGATATCTTCTTTTACCTGTATTGTAAAAGCCCAGCCGAGAGTGCAACAAACTACACACAAAACAAACACCCCGTTCAGCTCCATTAACCTATACAAAAGGCTTTTACCTACTATGCTCTATCTGTAAGAAAATTGGTATATATACCTACAAGAGGACAGCACAGGCCAATCGTGGAGCAGCCATGTGACCATCTAGTTGGATTACACCAATCAATCCACAAAATACCCTTCTTAGGAACTCTTCCAAAACCCTATGGCTGTGCAGGTAATCTGTACAGGTGATATGTGAATTGCTGATTTGTAAGGCTTTTGTTTTGCTGAGGCTACAAAAAAGACACCTCTTGCCCTTAAAGTTTTAAACATTTGCTGGCAATGGCAGTATTTACCTCAATTACCAAGTTATGAATCAATATTGCATGATTGCAAATTGCTTATATAATAGTATTGAGTAATTATTGCTGCAAGATGATGCTTGTGTAACTTACTCCATAGTGAGCCTTATTTGTTATCTGTTTAGTGATCACTTGCTACCCCTGGTGATTTTAGTAGTGTGATTGAGTAGCCTACAGTCTTCTGTGTAGCTTTAGCATAATAGTGTGACTAGGGTTTTATCCCTTATTACTGGCCCCAGTGACCAGTTGATTATCAACCAACAAAATATATTTACCATAAAAACCTGCATTCACAAACTCCTATAAATCCTCAAATACAGAATATGGCAGCAAATTCCAATTTATTCCCACATTATATAACCTCCTGATTCCCTAAGAAATCTGATAATTCCTGGATCACCTATCTTGGGTGTCATTACCTATAAATAAAACACATAATATAAATATATATTGTATTCTGTGCAATTTGTACAATTTTTAGAATCTACCAGATTAGCTAGAACTAATTCATGCAGACATCTATTCTATGTTTTCAGAGCTATTGATATAAAGCCCTTGTACATGTGGACATTAAACCTCTCCACCTCCACGTTTTATTAGGTAACAACTTTGAACTTACTATGTGGACCATTTTTGCTTTTATACAAGATGATCCCTAAATGCTTTTCTAGGAGATGCTTGAAAAAAAATGTAATGGTATGAAGCTGCAGCATCCATTGACTGGTAATAAATTTAAAACTGAATCATGAAAAAAGGAAAAATTACCCCTGCAGTGGGTCTATTCCAGTTTTGCATGGGTTAAATATTTGTCTTTGTCTAGAGAGAAAATAAAAAGACATTTTACTATCCCTTTCCCTCACCATCAACTGACATTCTTCTCCTGTTCTGCTCTGAGTCGCCCCTCTGTGCCCTCACCTCTCAATGCAATCTCTTGGTATTACCTATGGCAAGGCACCCTAAGGAGGAGCAGGTGATAAGGTAGGTAGGTGTATTGGGTTAGCTCCACTGCAAAAGGAAAGTATTTTTCTGGAGTTAAGGCTTTAAAGTTAGGGACCGCCAGTGAGGTCCCTAATAGCTAATCAATTGGCCTGATTTATAGGGAAGCTGAAATGCAGGATTAAAAGTAAACGTGATTAAAATGTATGTACAGTAAAAACTTTTTGGGATACTGTGAATCAAACTATAATAGCAGTCCCAGTTAAAACCAAACTTAAGGCCAACAGCTAAATAAACAAATGGAATTCAAAGGTAGCCATTTTACCAGCCAAAGGTTTTGTAATTCTAGGATTTACACAGCTATGCTACACATTGTCTTATCATAGAAGAGATCTGATCCTTTATTGCTGAAATTCATTCTTACAGACCCCTTCTAGACCTGACTGGACCACACACAAAAGGGGAACCAGCAGAGCTATCAGCTCATCATTATAACTCTCCTCTTACACATGCTCATAAATCAGTTAATCAATGTCAAAAATGTGAATTACATTTCTCCCAGCTAATTCAGTTAACTTACAAAGCTTAGTAAAGCAATATCGGGCCATTTATAAACAGATTTCTTTCTTCAGAAAGAGCAAATAGTTGGTATTTGCTTTATTTAGCATATTTGACTTGCTGTAATTTTTTTTTTTATAGTTTAGTTTTTATAGGAAACTGGTACTCTCTGAAAGTCATTACAGAAGTGCAGGGCAAGATTAAGGGAAAATGGATTCACTCAATTCAGAAAGCATCAGGATATATACATTTATTCTGTTGCATCCAAGAGGATTTACAAATTACAGACACATGGCTATGATACAATACTTGTGGTAGAGCTTTGTAATTTGACAGCAAGGCCTTTTTGTTATTGGAGGTAAGAGTGCTAATGGTAAGAGCTGTGGCTAATAAATGTTCATTATAAAGACACGATGACAGCTGGTGCACCTAAAACAGTTGTTGAATGTTGTTTGTATCTGGTTAGAGCTTCTGTATACAAGCCTCAGAAGCAAGCCATATGCAGTATACAAACTTCAGAGATTAACTAAATGTTTTCAGGTGCTTTTGAGCGGTTATGATGTGTTCAATTTGCCTTTTCCACTGTACAAGCCATTGCTTTAAAGCAGAACTAAACCCAGTCATCGGGCCCTGCTCTCTGTGCTGCCATCTTCTTCCTTCTTCTCTTCTGCATTCTGATCTTTGGCCATGATGATGTGATCCCGTGCAGGAGACGGGAGTTCATTCAGTCCTGGTAACCAATGCTGACAGATGGGACGGCAATCAGGCAGATAAAAATATTTTGTGCAGAAGTAAAAAATCTCTGTTCCTTTCTGCAATAAAGCCCTGCCTGATGTTGGCCCTGACAAATGTTTTAAGTGGAACTTTGGTTACACTTTAAATTTGGTGTATTACCTAACAATGATCTTTTTACTTTCTCCCTTTTGGCCTGGTAAATGTATAATTTAAAGCAGTTTGTTACATCCATTTGATATTTGCACTCTGCAGTTTTATCATCCCTTCCCAGTTCACCTCTACAACAACAAAACTACCTTCAACTACAGATTGCCTTGTTCCTATATTTTGCAAAGGGAGAGGTGTTTGAGATGCTTCCCATCCTAGGGTGACAACACTGCTTCTCCAAAAGCACAGAAGAGTAAATGATCACAGTCATCCTACGACAGAAAATGTGTGTTAACAAAGCGAAAATGATGGTAAATAAAAAAAAAGACTAATACACCCACCACATCTAAGGGTCAGTAATTTGCAATATTTGAATTTTTTTGTTCAACATTTTTGTATTTACATTGACTTCTGTGCAAGACAGCAAATCAGACATAAAGACTGGTGTATACAAGCCCCAATAGTGCCAGTGGAATTCATTTGCCATCTTTGGAGTCAGAAAGGAATTACCCCTCAAAGGAAACATGTCACAAATGCTAAATTTAAATTTCAATGAAATGATTTTATGAGCCCCAGATGACAAGAATATTTATTTGTTATGCACTTACGACCAGTAAATTAGAAATACCATAAAAAGTTTTTTTTTTCCTTTTTGGTTTTTTTTTTTCAATTTTTGTAAATGTCCTTAGCATTATACATTAGGTCCTGCTGTTTTTTTCCCAATTTCTTGGTTTTTGGACTTATCTAGCTTTCGGTCTAATTCTTGCAATAACTCTTGCTCGATTTTGGTTGTATCATATTCCTTCAGCATGTCAAACTCTTCCCAAGGTTTAGCGGATTTCTTCGCTCTCTTTATGTGTTTCTCCAGCAGATATTTTTCAAAATTAATGCCTTTAATGTTGAAGCGGTGCTGTTCCCAACGTTTGGACCATGGTCGGGGCTTCATCTGCACCTGTATCTGTTAGAGAAGGGAAAAAGATGGCAAGTATTTTTCAATAAACTATATATTGCACACATTTATTAATATAGTAAGAAAAATTTAATCCTGTCAATTTAAGGGGTGTCCATAAAATAAAGTTTAAACGCCGTCGCTTACAGACCCTGGGTTTACTTTAACAAAAATCTTTATTGAATTTTCTGAGAAAATTAAGTAAAGCTGCATTATTGATCCACTAGCCATCAAGGGATTTTATATAAGTTAAGATCCAATGATCCGAGAGTAAAATCAGAAGCAAAAAATAAAACGTAAATAAAAGGAGGGAGCAATGAAAAGAGAAAAAAAACGGAAGAAGGGAAAGGGGTGAGGGGTGGGAGAGGAGAGGAGAGAGAGAGAATATAAGGAAAGAGGCATGAATGGCAATGGTCACCCATAGGCCAAAACAATAGAAAAGGGACATTTATTATTTAGTTAGTGCTTCAGGAGAGAGATAATTGTGGCGAAATACAATCCATGGGTTCCAAATATCCATGCAGTAATGAGTTGATAACTTCTCATAAACCATAAAGGTATCCAGCCTAGACTCCCAAGTCCCTATAGGAAACATGAGGGGATTTCCAAGCCATCATAACTTCAAAATAATTAGCTTCTGTTGGGGACGAGTATAAGTTAGGAAGATATACCAGGGCATGCCAAGGATCAGGTAGCAATGCCCCATTATTATTATTATTATTATTATTATTAAACAGGATTTATATAGCGCCAACATATTACGCAGCGCTGTACATTAAATAGGGACCATGTAGCATGGCTTCTAATAAATGGTACACAGATTTCCATAAGTTTAGGGCAAGAAGTATGAAGGATATCTCCCCAAAAGTCCCTGGGTTTAATCAGAACTAGAAGCTGTAAAAGAAGAAAATTTTCCTTTAAAAGCAATGTGTTAATATCTTAGGAAAAATAATGGTTCTCAGTTTGTCATTTTAAAGCCGACTTCACACCTCTATGTAATGCAAATGCACTTAATAATGCTCTGAACTAAGGCTGAAATTCACATCTGTGCAATGCAGGAATGTGTGTTGGAGCGCAATGCATTTTAACAAGTACCTTGTTAATGAATATGTGTTGATGTGCACTGCATTAACAACACACCCATTCTAATGAATGGGGTATCAGAGAACAGCATGTCAAATCCCAGATGGCAGCTTCCAGCTGCTGAATAAATAAAGACAGATATGCCAGTGCTACAATCCTCTCTACTCACCGAGTTGACAGGGACTTCATAATCCAATAACATGACCGGCTTCATGTTGACATCAACAGTGCTGTATTCAGGGAGGGCATCTCGCAGATACATTAGGTTGTTGTCCAGTCTCTTCTCCAGCTTCAGTACTTGGATATCATGCATACGAGGACTGTACATATCATATCTCATCTCAACACCTGGAGAAGAGCATCATGAATCATGTATCATTGTAAAACAGACTTCCTTACATGTTAAAAGACTCCTGCAGCATAAGGCAAAATTCAATGATTCTAAGAGATTGAACTTAAGGACAGAAATAAAATGTGATCTAAAAGTGATGCACAGGGAGGAAAGTACCTAGAGAATAATAAAGCTAATTTTAAGAGCTGATAAAAAATATCCAGATACAATACTTATATATTAAGGGTTTAATCTGCCAAAAAGAATAGTACTTCTGCCTATCCAGTCTTGAAAATCACTCCTAATATCACTATGAATAGAAACTCTTTATCTACCTGGAGTTCAGCTTTAAAACAAAGAAACAAGGAGGAAATAATTAATCATACAACAAATTAATGATGAATGATGGTCTAAATAAAATGCAATACTATTTATATCTATTTCTTGTCTAATTTATGTCTATTTTTAATTATTTGTTCACAAAGAATTGGAGATGACTGTGGCTCAGTAGTTAACACTCTGGCCTTTGTAGTGCTGAGTCCCAGGTTCGAATCCCAGCCACTCTCAACTATCTGAAAGGAGTTTGAAGGTTCCCCCAGTGTCTGCGTGGTTTTCCCCTGGGTACACCTGTTTGCTCCCACATTCCAAAAACATGCAGTTAGATTCATTGGCTTCCCCATAAAATTGACTTTAATTGATTTGACAATGACATACGACTACGATAGGACATTGGATTGTGAGCCCATTCGAGGGACAGCTAGAATATGGACTTTCTATTTCTGACCATTAAAAACACTAGTAATAATACTTCCCTTACAACCCCGCCCTAAAAATTCTTGCTGTTGCTGTAAGATCACTGGGAATTAAAATTTCTCTAGAGAGAACACAGACAGATTTTTTTTTTGACCAGAGTTCCACTAAAAATATGAAATGTGCAAGCAGCTACAGCAAGCTTCTCTCCTTTACCTTGTCCCTCAATAACATTGCGGAGAACAAAGGTGGCACCAAGTCCACGTCCTGACCTCTGGATACAAATCCCCACAAATCGGTGGAGTTTTCCATTGGCATGGGGATCAGACATGGTCACAGCGAGAATGCTTCCTGGAAGAAACAAAGAAAATAGTGAATACACTACACTGCACACACCGCATGTTTCTATTTTATGCTCATATCACATGATCTGTTTCCTAGTATATAAAAGATCTCACACGATCAAGTTCCTATTCCCTGCACACATTACAAAATCAAAATCCTAATTTTTGCACATATCATATGATCAGGTTCTTATTCTCTGTACACATCACATGATTTATTTCCTTTTATCTAAACATCTAATATCAAGATCAAGTTTACATCACTGGATCCAGTTCCTATTCTCTGCACATATTACATGATTGAATTTTATTTTCTGCACATAGCACATGGTTGAGTTCCTATTCATTGCGCAAATTTGAGTTCCTATTTTCTGAACACACCACATGATCTATTTCCTATTCTCAATTCATATCTTTATGCCATTCTCTGCACACTTCACGCCATCCGCTTGCCATTTTCTGCATACTTCATGCCATCTGCTTGCTGTTCTCTGCACACTTCACGCCAATGACTGCACATTTCACATGATCGAGTTCCTGTTCTTTGCACAAATCAACCAGGTTAACCTGCACCCTGCACACATATTCCTATTGGCCAGGGGCCTAGCAGCAAGTCTTAACATTGCTCACAAGTACTGCAGCTTTGCTCAATCAGAACTGCATCATGTGGGAGTAAAGCAGGAAGTACTGTAAGCTGTCAGCAGTTTTATAACATTGTGACATTCTCTTTTAAAAGGATTTTTCTGCCCTTTTCAATGCAACTAAAATGGCATTCCAAGGATGGAACTGTTCACTCACCTACGTAAAATTCTGGAATGTCAAAGATTTTTCGTCTTTTAACCATGTCATTCCTTTCAATCTTAAAATAAAGGGGATCTTTCCTGCATCGATTAGGTATAAATTCTGGACTCAGGAACCTGCAATGAATAAAAGATTATATTATTAAAAGAGACCCTGTCACTAACCAAGGAAAGTATAGGCACAGAAAAAATAGGTATTAAACATTTACTGGCAGCAGTTTTGCAAAAATCCTTTACTCTGTGGCCTCTGACCTTGCTGTAGATTTGACTTCTTGAGGAAGTGTCAATTCCCTAGGACAGCCCCCTCTCGAATTTTCATCAAGTGTTTAAATTGGAACTAGAGTTCCTCAAATAATAAGTGCGAGCAGGTGAGATTTTTTATTGCAGATGGGACATGTCTCTTCTAAATACTTACCTTTTAGTAATATTTGCAGGCAGTTAAGGTCATTTTATTGCAGAATGAACATCATCTGGCCCTTCTTCAACAAAGTACCTGCCTGCTTGCACATTTTTTTTTATTATTTAAAAGGTTCAGGTAGTTCAGCTTTAATTAAACTTTGTGCTGGTCCAGCTCCTTCACCCCTCATTTTACCTCACTTAAATAACACCTAAGTGCAAACTGATTCTGCTAGGGCTGAACCCAATATGATGGTGCCCATCCAAGATGGCAACACCCAAAATCTTTCTCAAACCTTTGGATGTTTTACAGGTATACTGTATACAAGTAAATAGATACCTAAAATAAATGCATATAACCCTATGTGATGTTTCTTTAGGTATCTTTAGCAAGATGAAATATATGATGCCACATTTGCAGGGTATTCGGCATCATGGAAAAAGGGATTAGGGGCCCAGATACTGTCATGCATATTTGTATTGCAGCAGAATTACTGCATTTTTTTTGAGATACAGGCCCGGATAGTCCTGGAAGCATTCCATCCTTTTCCAGAGAAAAGAGCTGCCTTTGAAACATAGAAGTGGCAGCCTGAGGCCAGGTGTGGATCAGACAGAAAGGCTGTGTAAAGCCTGTAGACGTTTTTTGTCTGTGAATGACATTGATTCCCTGCGAGGGAAAACACTGGAAGATTTGTTTTCTGTTGGAGTTATTCTTGCAAATAAAAGTTGGCTAAATGCCCTTAAATTAGAATAAGCGTCTGAAATACCTCTTTGCAGCAAGTGAGTTGAAGCTTATCTCCCACAGTATCTGAACCTTTTATGCAATCAATGTACAGAAAATAAGCTTTAATTCCACCTGCCATGGCAATTCCAAACCAGACTAGTTACGTTATTGTCAAACAAGGCTAAAATTAAAAAATAAATGCAGGTACCCTTTTGCAAATAAAATAAACTTTCCTGCCTGATTGTACCTGTTACTCCTTTGCCCTATTCGTTTCCAAGGTCAGGATCTTTGGCCATGTTGATTTTCTGAGCCAGTATGATGAAAATCGTATGCATGCACACGGGAGTTCCTTCACTGGGGATTTGGGATTATACACAAAGCTTTGCAAGTGCAGCTCAGTGTACAATATATAGAGGTAAGTCCCTGAGTTAAGGACATCCCACATATGGATGACTTTTAGATACACTCATGTGCAGGATAGAGGCTTGATGGGGAGAGGGGAGCGGTTTGCATGATTTGCAGAAAAAGTCTACAGATTGTAACTCTTTAATGACCAAGACAAACTGTGCAGTTGTTTCTTTTTGCATATCAAACCACAGCTACTGTCCTGCAGTGAGCTGGGAAGCCTGTTTGTATCCATCTAGGAGTCATCCATCCATATGTCGTATGTCCTTAAAGTGGAAGTAAGGCCAAAATCACACTTACCTTCAACCCCACAGATCAGTCTGCCCGTTGGAAGGTTGCTTCTATTGGGTCCCGCGTCGCCCCGGTATTCGGCCCAGCAAAGAGAGAGTGCAAGACCCTGCCATCTTCTCCTCTCTTTTTCTGCATTCTTTTTCCTACATCACCCAATCTCGCGCTGAGCATTATTATTAAAATAATGTACCTGTTCTGACTTACAAACAAATTCAACTTAAGAACAAACCTACAGTCCCTAAATTGTATGCAACCCGGGGACTACCTGTAAAGGTACCCCGAGTTAAAACATACCTAAATTTAGAATTTTCACTTTACATAAAAGAGTAGACAACCTTTTTATTGAAAGTAAAAATTCTGTTGGTTTGTGTTTTATTTAAGTGCAACACCCTTTATAAAAAAAAAAAAAAAAAAAAAAAAAGATGCAGCACCTCCCTCTTAATTCTGGATTGCCTAGGTGATGAACAATGCATGGGAGCACCGAGCCTCCAGAGATACCTACGTCATGCATCCCAGGAGGCTCATGGCTGCCCAAGTATCTCAGGCATGAATGAAAGGAGCCCATTCAGCAATAGGGAAAAAAATTGCAGATCTCAGTGCAAGTTTTTTCCCAATCTACGTCACCCAATCTGGCGCCTGCGCAGTGCAAGATCGGGTGACGTAAGAGGAAGAACTGGGAATAGATGAGAAGATGTTGATGCCTGGCGCTCCCTCTGAACCAGGCCGAAGACGGATATCGCAAGATACGATGGAAGAAACCTCCCAACAGACAGACTGATCTGCGGAATTGAAGGTATGTGTGATTTTATTGTTTTGGGTTTACTTCCACTTTAAGGACATCAACATACAATATAGAGGGGCTTCCCTGCTGACTGCAGAACAGAAGCCTGATGGGGGGAGGGGTGGTTTGCATGCCTTGCAGAAAAAGTCTTTTAGTTGTAACTCATTAATGAACAAGACAAAGTCTCCAGTTGTTTCTTTTTGCATATCAAAGCACAGCTTGCTCCAGAAGTTAATGAATGTCTAGGCTCCATAAATTTTTTTTTTTTTTTTTGCTTTGTTTGTGATTAACTCACAGTGAGGATTTTATACATTAACTAATGCCATGCTGCCAGCCCAGCACACAGCCTTGCAGTAGAGGTGACTGTGTGTGTGGTGGGAAGGAGGTGAACTGAACCCTCTCCGCCCCCATTTATTCCCAATAGGAAGGCTTGTACTGTACTACATAGCAGGAAGTTGTCATAGTACACCAGACTTCCTGCTTTGATAGTGTGTGCTGAGCAGAGGAGCTCATCTTCACCTTTAACAATGAAACACAAATCTGATGCAAGTGCTGCTGATACAGTAAAGAAGAGGAAAACCATCACCATGGAACTAAAAGTCGAAATAATTAAAAGATCAGAGAGAGGTGAAACTCCATCATCCATTGGCAGAGCACTTGGATACAGTCGGTCAACAATCGGGACAATTTTAAAAGATAAAGGTAAAATAATGGAGCATGTGAAGAGCTATACCCCAATGAATGCGACAATAATTACCAAGCAACACAGTGGTTTAATTATTGAGATGGAAAGGCTGTTGATGTTTTGGATTAAAGACCAAAATCAGCGTAATATGCCTATCAGTCTTTCTTCAGTGCAAGAAAAGGCTCGGAGTCTTTTTAATGATTTAAAAGCTGCTCGCACAGCAAGTGAAGGCGAATGTAATGAAGAGTTTGTGGCAAGTAAGGGTTGGTTCTACCGCTTTAAAATAAGAGCAAATTTGCATAATTTTCAAATTCAAGGTGAAGCAGCGAGTGCCAATGTATGTGATACAAGTGATTTTTCTAAGATATTGGAAGATATAATTGATGAGGGTGGTTATTTGCCCGACCAAATAATTAATGCAGTCCAAACTTGCCTTTTCTGGAAAAAAATGCCTAAGAGGACCTACATTTCCATAGAGGAAAAAAGTGCACCAGGATATAAAGCATCAAAGGATAGACTGGCTTTAATAGTTGGGGGTAATGCATCTGGGGATTTCAAGCTCACACCTTTGCTAGTTCATCACTCCCTAAATCTGAAGGCACTACATAATGTCACTAAGGCTTCTCTTCCTGTTATTTGGATGGCAGATAAAAAGGCTTGGGTCACAGCTGCTGTCTTTCAAGAATGGTTTTTAAATCATTTTATCCCTGCTGCTGAACATTATTGTTTGGGCAAAAACATTCCTTTTAAAATTCTCCTTCTCCTTGACAATGTCCCTGAACATACAAGCACTTTAGTTGACATGCACCCCAATGTAAAGGTGGTGTTTCTACCCCCCAACGCTGCATCACTACTCCAGCCAATGGATCAGGGAGTCATAGCCTCCTTTAAGGCCTATTATTTATGGAGGACATTCTCAGAAGCTGTCTATGCTACTCAAAATGATGAGATGACCTTAAGGGAGTTCTGGAAGAGTTATAACATTTATGATGCCATTAACAATATTGCTGACGCTTGGGCTGAAGTGAAAGAGACAACTTTGAGAGGCGCTTGGAAAAATTTGTGTCCCCAATTCACACAAGAATTTCTGGGGTTTACAGATGATGAAATCACCGACACCATTCAAGCCGTGGTTGCTATTGGAAATCAGCTGCAGCTGGACATCACTGAAAATGATATCATAGAAATGCTAGACTCCCATGACAAAGAACTAACCAATAAAGACCTTATGGACATAGAACAGCAGATAATAGAATTCAGCGAACAAAAACAGGACCCAGGGACTCCAACAAAAAAGTTTTCTACAAAAGAGTTAGCTGAAGCATTTCGTCTCATCAATGCCGGAATGGCAAAGTTAGAGGAGCAAGATCCTGATACAGAGAGGTTCACCAAAGTTTACCGATCAGTTACCGAAGGCCTGGCATGCTACAAGGCTATTTATGATGAAAGAAATTACGATGAGATCCGTGCAAACTTCCCTTGATGCCTACTTTAAGAGACTAGTCCCATCCTCTTCATCCACTCCATCAAATTCTACCAACATTATTTAAGTCTGTACTGTATTTGAAAATGTTTAAGCATTTATTGTGCATGCACAGAAAGGTAAAAATAAAAAATATGTTGAGACAAACATCTGTCCTGATTGCATTTATTAAAATAATGTACCTGTTTAAAATTACATACAAATACAACTTAAGAACAAACCTACAGTCTCTATCTCGTATGTAACCCAGGGACTACCTGTATTTATAAATAATATAGTTTTATTGAACTATTATAGCATATTTCAGGCATACAGTTAAAGCACTATAGTCGCTGAAATGGTGTTCAACACCTAAAATGCAGCAGCAGACTGAGAGAGAACATATGTTCAAACTAGCAATTTTGTTCACATTTGGGATATCTAACTTGGTTTACTTATGTGAGATTTGCTGCAATAATAGGCCTGCCTTTACAGTTTGAGCCAGTATTATCCAAAGATTTTTTTTCATGTAATTATTCACTAATCGCAGAGGTCTCTGTGTTCCTGGACGAAGGAGATTTTTAAAGTGTTTTCGCTTTCACAGTAGTCGAGAATGCTTTCCCTGTTACTGAGAATAAATCACAGAGTGGTGAAGCCTTAGTAGCCTACCACCTCTGTTCCCAATATGGTAAGGTGTATATCGGTGGCCACCACCAACTGGTGGTTCACGGCTCTGGCCAGTGCGCCCCCCATTGGGGTCAGAAGAAGGACCCCGCTGGGAGGGCACACCGCCCAGAGCCACAGACCATGCCCCCCCCTCTCAGGGGGGTAGGCCTGTCTACTCTCCCATCGCAGGCTCAGAACTGGGATGGGACAGTTGGTGGTTTCTGGCATCATGGCGTCACTCTGGGGGAAGTTTCTTCTCCTTAGAGTGACACGCGTCTCCCCGAGCTGCAAAAGGTTGGCGACCACTGTACTAAATGTATACCACATCTGTGTTCTCAATATGTACTTTGTAATTTTTTCCTGCATGGTGTAAAGGTCTAACCCCAGGCTAAGTGGGCATTGGTAGATGGTGACAGGAGCAAAGAATATGGGGGACAGGTAACATTGGCAACCTCTATTACGTTTCATAAACTTTGTCTTTATTGTGAATATTTACCCTCGCTGGCAGAGTATCATTTGGAGTAATTACATTTTTCTCTTCTAGGAATTCAGGAAACAATAAGACAACTAAAATCATATTTATATAGTAATTACATTATTCTGCACTCTCATTTCTTGCCCTGGTGTCATCTAGACAGAAAATGCTGAAACCTCCCTAATGAGGTCATATATAATATTGTCTAACTGGACAAATGATATTATAATAATAATGATATATAATCTTTAACATGGGAAGCAAATATTTGATGTTATAACACACAGACTTCAGGAATGTCACTCCTATAACAGCATTATGATGGTTGTAGATAGCCTTAAAATTCTATCTAGACATGCACTTAGTGATGTCCCCAGAAATATATCTAAATGGTGATATCAGGACATCTTTTCTCATGCTGGTGACCTCTCCAGCAATGCTCCACGAATTCGGATAACCAGGGAAGACCTTCTGTATTTTATGTTGATGTCCTTAAAATGGAAGTAAACCCAAAACAATAAAATCACACTTACCTTCAATCCCGCAGATCAGTCTGCCCGTCGGAAGGTTTCTTCCATGGGGTCCTGTGTATTCCTGGTATTCGGTCTTTGACCTGGCACAGAGGGAGCACCAGGCGCCTCCATCTTCTCCCTCCTATGTCACCTGATCTCACACTGCGCAGGCGTGAAATCGGGTGATGTAGATTGTGAAAAAATTTGCTAGTCTCACTGCGCATGTGTGAGATCTGCAATTTTTTTCCCTATTGATAAAAGGTGTTGCACTTAAAACACAAACAGAATTTGTACTTAAAATAAATGGGTTGTCTACCCTTTTATGTAAAGTGAAAATTCTCAGTTTAGGTACACTTTAACTCGGGGACTACCTGTATAGATAACATTTTGGGGGGCATTAAAAAGATTTCACAGCCAGGTTGAAACGTCCTGATATTGTGTATGTATATATATATATATATATATATATACACAGTTAGATCCATAAATATTTGGACAGAGACAACTTTTTTTCTAATTTTGGTTCTGTACACTACCAAAATTAACGTTATATGAAACAACTCAGATGCAGTTGAACTGCAACCTTTTAGCTTTAATTCAGTGGGTTGAACAAAAAGATTGCATAAAAATATTCAAAAGTAATTGGACAAATTAAAAAGCTGAAAATCAAAAATGTTCATTTCTAATACTTGGTTGAAAACCCTTTGCTGGCAATGACAGCCTGTAGTCTTGAACTCATGGACATCACCAGATGCTGGGTTTCCTCCTTTTTAATGCTCTGCCAGGCCTTTACTGCAGCCGCTTTTAGCTGCTGTTTGTTTGTGGGCCCTTCGTCTGAAGTTTAGTCGTCAACAAGTGAAATGCATGCTCAATTGGGTTCAGATCAGGTGACTGGCTTGGCCATTAAAGATTATACTTCTTTGCTTTAATAAACTCCTGGGATGCTTTGGCTGTATGTTTTGGGTCATTGTCCATCTGTATTATGAAACGCCTCCCAATCAATTTGATTGCATTTAGCTGGATTTGAGCAGACAATATGTCTCTGAACACCTCAGAATTCATTCAGCTGCTTCTGTCCTGTGTCACATCATGAATAAACACTAGTGTCCCAGTGCCATGGCAGCCATGCACACCCAAGCCATCACACTGCCTCCACTATGTTTTACAGATGATGTGGTATGCTTTGGATCATGAGCTGTTCCACGCCTTCTCCATACTTTTTCGTGCCATCATTCTGGTAAAGGTTGATCTTGGTTTCATCTGTCCAAAGAATGTTTTTTTTCTTATTTTTTTCTTTATTCTTGAGGTTTATGAGTGGCTTGCACCTTGCAGTGCACCCTTTGTATTTACTTTCATGCAGTTTTTTCTTTATGGTAGACTTGGATATCGATAAGCCTACTTCCTGGAGAGTGTTGTTCACTTGGTTGGCTGTTGTGAAGGGGTTTCCCTTCACCATGGAAATGATTCTGCGATCATCCACCACTGTTGTCTTCCGTGGACGTCCAGGTCTTTTGGCTTTGCTGAGCCCACCAGTGCTTTGTTTCTTTCTCATGATGTACCAAACTGTAGATTTTGCCAATATTGTAGATTTTTGCCTCCTAATATTGTAGCAATTTCTCGGATGGGTTTTTCCAGTTTATGCATCTTAAGGATGGCTAGTCTCACCTGCATGGAGAGCTCCTTTGACTGCATGTCATCTGTTCACAGCAAAAAATCTTCCACATACAAGCACCCCCCCCAAATCAACTCCCGAGTCAACTGTCCAATTTCTTTTGAGCCCCTGAAATGAAGCGATTGTGTGAAAAAAAGGCTTTAGTTTCTAACATTTATATGCAATCTTTTTTTCAACCCACTGAATTAAAGCTGAAAGTCTGCAGTTCAGCTGCATTTGAGTTTTTCATTTAAAATTTATTGTGGTAATGTACAGAACCGAAATTAAAAGGTGGCTCTGTCTAGATATTTATGGACCTAACTATATATATATATATATATATATATATATATATCTTGGTGGAATCACTGGAGCCATCGCCAGCAGCAAGATAGAGGTCCTGATATTGCTATGAAGTAGGTAGTTCCCCGGTTACATAAAAAATAGTGGCTGTAGGTTTGTTCTTAAGTTGAGTTTGTATGTAAGTCTGAACAGGTACAATATTCTAATAAATGCAAACAGGACAGATGTTTGTTTCAACATATTATTAGGCAGTGTAATGTCAGTTACTCTATAAAATCCTCACTGAGAGTTAATCATAAACATAGCAAAAAAAAAAAAAAATAAAAAAAAAAAAACTTAATAGAGCCTAGACATCCATTCACTTCTGGAGCAAGCTGTGCTTTGAAAGAAAAAAAGAAACAACTGCAGAGTTTGCCTTGGTCATTAGTGAGTTACAACCAAAAGACTTCTGCAAGTCATGCGAACCTCCCCCCTCCAATCAGTCCTGCACAGTATCAAGGAGTTGTCCATATGTGGGATGTCCTTAACCCGGGGACTACCTGTAACTGACATAAGCTGCCTGCCAACCACACAGCCTTGTAGTGGAGGTGACTGTGTGGTAGGATGGTTGTGAACCGCCCCCTCCGCGCCCATTTATTTCCAATTTGAAGCCTGCTTGTTGAACATAGCAGGAAGTTGACTCTCCATAGCAGGAAGTTGTCACAGTACACCAGCCGTGCTGATTTCCTGCTTTGATAGTGTGTGCTGTGCAATGCTGAGCAGTGGAGCTAATCTTCACCCTTCAACAACGAAACGCAAATCTGATGCAAGTGCTGGGGATACAGTAAAGAAAAGAAGATCTATCACCATGGAGAAAAAAGTCGAAATAATAAAAAGGTCAGAGAGAGGTGAAACGCCATCAGTCATTGGCAGAGCACTTGGATACAATCGATCAACAGTCTGGACAATTTTAAAAGATAAAGGTAAAATAATGGAGCATGTGAAGGGCCATACCCCAATGAATGCGACAATAATTACCAAGAGACGCAGTGGTTTAATTATTGAGATGGAAAGGCTGTTGATGTTTTGGATTGAAGACCAAAATCAGCGTAATATGCCTATCGGTCTTTTTTCAGTGCAAGAAAAAGCTCGGAGTCTTTTTAATGATTTAAAAGCCGCTCGAACAGTAAGTGAAGGCGAATGTAATGAAGAGTTTGTGGCAAGTAGGGGTTGGTACCAACGCTTTAAAGAAAGAGCAGATTTGCATAATATTACAATTCAAGGTGAAGCACCGAGTGCCGATCTACAAGCTGCAAGTGATTTTTCTAAGATATTGCAAGGTATTATTGATGAGGGCGGTTATTTGCCTGACCAAATAATTAATGCAGATGAAACTTGCTTATTCTGGAAAAAAATGCCTGGGAGGACCTACATTTCCATGGAAGAAAAAAGTGCACCAGGATATAAGGCCTCAAAGGATAGACTGGCTTTAATAGTTGGGGGTAATGCATCTGGGGATTTCAAGCTCACGCCTTTGCTAGTTCATCACTCCCTAAATCTGAAGGCACTACGTAATGTCACTAAGGCTTCTCTTCCTGTTATTTGGATGGCAGATAAAAAGGCTTGGGTCACAGCTGCTGTCTTTCAAGAATGGTTTTTAAACCATTTTATCCCTGCTGTTGAACATTATTGTTTGGGCAAAAACATTCCTTTTAAAATTCTCCTTCTCCTTGACAATGTCCCTGAACATTCAAAAACTTTAGTTGACATGCACCCCAATGTAAAGGTGGTGTTTCTACCCCCCAATGCTGCATCACTACTCCAGCCAATGAATCAGGGAGTCATAGCCTCCTTTAAGGCCTATTATTTATGGAGGACATTCTCAGAAGCTGTCTATGCTACTCAAAATGATGAGATGACCTTAAGGGAGTTCTGGAAGAGTTATAACATTTATGATGCCATTAACAATATTGCTGACGCTTGGGCTGAAGTGAAAGAGACAACTCTAAGAGGTGCTTGGAAAAATGTGTGCCCCCAATTCACACAAGAATCTCTGGGGTTTACCTATGATGAAATCACCGACACCATTCAATCTGTGGTTGCTATTGGAAATGAGCTGCAGCTGGACATCACTGAAAATGATATCATAGAATTACTCGACTCCCATGACAAAGAACTAACCAATGAAGACCTTATGGAAATAGAACAGCAGATAATAGCATTCAGCGAACAAAACCAGGACCCAGGGACTCCAACAAAAAAGTTTTCTACAAAAGAGTTAGCTGATGCATTTCGTCTTATCGAAGCTGGAATGGCAAAGTTAGAGGAGCAAGATCCTGATACAGAGAGGTTCACCAAAGTTTATCAAACAGTTACCGAAGGTCTGGCATGCTACAAGGCTATTTATGATGAAAGAAATTATGATGCGCTCCGGGCAAACTTCCCTTGATGCCTACTTTAACAGACTAGTCCCATCCTCTAACATACAAATTTAATTTAAGAACAAACATACAGTCTCTATCTTGCATGTAACCCTGGGACCACCAGTAAAAGACTGTGAATAAGCAAGTAACTTGGTTTTAGTACAGAGGGAACAGTAGACGGACCTGGTGTCAGATTTTTAATTTTTTTTTAAAGCGGACCTGTCATCACATTTCTAACACTATATAAAAAGGTAGCTATACTGTTAACCTATATAATGTAATAAATGTATACATATATAAATATAATGTTTTTTTTTTGTTTTTTTTAATTTTTAAGGGAAGCCCCCTCCCTTTCCATCTTTACCACCCCAGGGGAAAAGACTGAAGGAAAAACCTGCAGCCCCCTGGGATTCATCCGTCACATATCCCAGGAGGCTGTAGGGTGCTCCTTCTGCACATGTGTCATCAGGGGGCTTTCTTGTGCTGAAAAAAAAGATGCTTAGACTCACGCCAATGCAGTGCAAGTTTGGGTGATGTAAAGAAGGGCCTGGAAGAAAAAAGATGGCGGCGTTCAACGCTGGAAAGAAAAAGGAAGCTGAGACAACGTGGGACTCGCTGGGATTGGTTTGTGGAGGGATATGTGGTGTCATCAGTAAAGGTAACGGAATTTTTGTTACTTTGTTTTAAGTATAGTTCCATTTTATTATTTCCTATTCATGTACTGTATTCTCTGCAGAAACTTTTCATGCTAGGTAGGCGCCCCTGTATTGTGACACAACTTTTCAGTAACCAGACGGGTGATTACTGAAAAGTGCCAGATGGGGTGCCCGGGAGTTGAGGAGAGCGCTATTGTTTTAATATCTTTATAAGAGTGAAAGAAAAGGGCAATACCTTCTTTGAAGTTGTGCCGGTACTAGCTCATCTTTAAACACCGGCTTGACGGGTGGCTGGAACTTGGCCGGCTCACCATCAGAGAGGAACCTGGCAGGCATCAGGAAACCTAAATGAGAAGAAAAATTAACAAATTACACATTTTGATTAATTTATAAAGCATGCAAATATTCTTCAAGTTTATCTCAGTCTGATAACACATGACATACACCTAATATGTTCAAGCTAATGCCAGTTTTCTGGCTGTTATATCGAGCTTCTGGCTTTACCAATGGAGATGTGGATGCTAATCATTTTCAGATATTTATTAAAGTGTACTTAAACACAACAATTTTATTTTACATAGAAAGGTATACAACCCTTATAAATAAAGTAAAAATGCTAATCTCTAAATGTAAAAAAGGGTGCAGCACCACCCCATCCCTGCGGCCATCAAGATACCTAAGTCACGCATCCCGGGAGGCTCGGACTGCTCCTTCTGCGCATTCCCCTTATCTCAGGCATGCGCAGAAGGTGCATCTTTTCCACTAAGAAGAAAGAAATGCCAATCTCACACATGCAGTGAGTTTGGCTTTCTTTTTATTCCCCTTCACAGAGGCTACCTCACCAAATCTCACGTCTCCACAGTGCCAGATCAAGTGGCATAGAAAGAAGACAACGTGAGAGGAAAAAAAAGAAAAGATGGCAGCGCCCGGCCCTTCCTCTGCACCAGGATGAAAAGGAATTCCAGAATTACGTGGGACTGGATTGAGGGACCTGCGCCATTGAGGGACCTGCGGGAAAAGGTAAGAGTAATTTTTTTATTTTTAGTTTATTTCCACTTGAGGCAATGCTGAGGGCTTTCTATTTTTGGTATCTTTGTGTAAGTTATTAGATTAGGAATACCAGGAAAATAATGACGAGGACATACATACTCCAGGCAAATGGGGGTCTCTGCTGTGATCTGATCACAGAACTTCAACACCACTTAGACATCCCAGAGACATCTAAACAGACACCATGCTCTAAGGGCTAAACTTGAAATTAAATACAGAATAAACCTATTGGAAATAAAGGCAATGACAATGGGCTGTGCAATGAGAGGACACAATGCTGCCATTCCTATAACTGAGAACAAGCTGATCTCTTCTATCACCTCGGACACACTGTACTATACACTCATGCTCATTGTAAAGCCTTCGGCCCTTTATAGCCCGCCCTGCATTCACCTGTCCGGTACCGGATCAGGAGCATTGACCTCCTGCAAACCGCCATGTTTGTCCCAAAGGCTGCACTGACAGCTGACATGCGCAGTAGGCGGTTTCACTCATTCTACGGTGCGCCGCTGTAGTCAAAATAGTGAGAGACGCGAAGTGCTCAGCACGACATGCGTCTAGGTGACCATGTGACTCTGTATCTTACTGTGTGACCATGTGATCATGCTCTGTTCTTGTTGTTCAGAAAGAATGTGAATGGGGTTTTGGCTTTTATTGTGTCACGTGACACTGGGGATATTTGTATAATAAAGTATATAGGAAAAAAGAGAAAATTAATTACAGATAATAAATATATAACAGGTCCCTTGTACAAATGTCTCAGGATTTCATCTGATTACAGAGAGGATTCCTCTGGTTACAGGGAGGCACCCACCAACCACCTGCATTGTGGCCGTGTCTATACATAGCGGGAGTTACATAGCAGTGCTGTAATGTCCAGCACCAGCAATGTCTCCCACTGACTGCCAATGTAAGGGTAACCTTCCTCCCACTGACCATAGATGTCAGGTCATCCTTGGCCATCCAATGGCATCAGGGAGTCCTTCATTCTACTGACCACCAATGTCAAGAAATCCTTCCTCCCACTGACTACCAACCTCAGGACATCCTTCCTCCCACTGACCACCAATCTCCGACATCCTTCCTCCCACTGACCACCAACCTCAGGAGATCCTTCCTCCCACTGACCACCAACCTCTGGACATCCTCGCTCCCACTGACCACCAACCTCAGGAGATCCTTCTTCCCACTGACCACCAATTTTCTGGACATCCCTCATCCCACTGACCACCAACCTCCGGACATCCTAGCTCCCACTGACCACCAACCTCCGGACATCCTCGCTCCCACTGACCACAAACCTCTGGACATCCTTCCTCCCACTGACCACGAACCTCTGGACATCCTCCCACCCACTGACCACCAATCTCCGGACATCCTCCCACTGACCACCATTCTCTGGACATCCTCGCTCCCACTGAACACCAACCTCCTGACATCCTTCCTCCCACTGACCACCAACCTCCGGACATCCTCCCACCCACTGACCACCAATCTCCGGATATCCTCCCACTGACCACCATTCTCTGGACATCCTCCCTCCCACTGAGCACCAACCTCCGGACATCCTTCCTCCCACTGACCACCAACCTCTGGACATCCTCCCTTCCACTGACCACCAATCTCTGGACATCCTTCCTCCCACTGACCACCAACCTTCTGACATCTTTCCTCCCACTGACCACCAACCTCTGGACATCCTCCCTCTCATTGACTACCAATGTCAGGGCAACCTTCCTTCCAATGACCACCAATATTAAGAAATACTTCCTCCCACTGACCACCAATTTAAAAGCATTCTTCTTTTCACTGGCCACAGATGTCGGGGCAACTTTCTCCTCCTGATCTCAGATTTCGGGGAAACTCATATCTCCCAGCATTTGAATGTGGCAAAGAAGGGACAAGGACAGAGGCAGGGGTACTTTTTGTGCGCAGTGGCAAACGGTGGCCTTGGTCCATTGGGCTGGGAAAAGTTTAATATTAAAAAAACAAACATAACATAACATTTGTAAAAGAAAGGATGAGGAATTTGGTGTGTGAATTGCTGCAACCTAAAGTTACGCATTTCACAGAAACTTTTTCATCGTTCATCCATTCTGTAGAAAGTCTGATGAAACAGATGAATTAGTGAAATGCATAAAAAGTGGTCATTGGCGCCATTTAGTGGCAGTTGATGGAATGACACCAGAGATTAATCCACTATTGCGCCGTGAAAATACAATACAAGAACACAGTCCGACGCTGTGATAACAGCTGAAAATCAATGTGATTTTAGCTTACTGAAACATTATTTAATAGAAAAGGAAATTTCACTAAATTTTGTGCCAATGCTATGATTTATGTATGTGACCAAAGTGCGAATCAATCCCACAACCTTTGAATTGGTATGCTATCCAAAAGTCTAATACACTATCTGTTGTACCTACAGGTTGCCTACAGGTTGCCCTCTTCATATCACCCCACAGATTTTCCAATGGATTTAGGTCTTGGCTTTGGCTGAGTCATTCCAAAACTTTAGTTTTCTTCTGGTGAAGCCATTCTTTTGTTGATTTGTATGTATGCACTGTCAATATCTTCCTCTTATTCCACTCTCTAGCAGACGCCTAAAGGTTTTGGGCCAAAAGAGACTAGTATTTGGAACCGTTTATAATTCCCTCCACCTTGACTAAAGCTGAAGAAAAACAACCCCAAGCATGATACTGCCACCGCCATGATTTATCGTGGGGATGGTGTTCATTTCTTTTTTCAATCCTGTCTGATTGCTATTCTTCCTTGTTGAGCCGAGCTTGCAGGGGCTACACAAAAAATAATTTGTGACTTTGGGCACTTTAGGATGAACAATATTCATATGAATAGTAACATTGAAGATCCCAATAGGCCAGTAATTTAAACTGGGGGTTTTAACTCTTCTCTACTTTTATTCAAAGTTTAATGACTAATAGATTATTATTCCCCTATATTACTTAAGGGATAAGTGGAGAATACAAGTGCACCTGTCTATGTGTGCAGTAATTGGAGACATATGGTGGAGCTGCTCTTGAACTTGACAAAAACATTTACTGTGACAAGGGCTGAAATAGAATAATGACATTTTTTTGTGCTGTTCTATATACTATAAGTTCAGGTGTGGTGGAAATATTAAAGCACACACCATTTTTATATTGTTTTATTTGTTTTATTAATATTATTCTCACATGTCCATTTTGTACTCCGCAGTTTTCAGCTTGTGCTGCACTTTGACACACATTATTCATTTTCAGTAAATTGTTTATTTCTGTTCCATTCTTATAGCCTGATACTGTTTAATAATTATTATTTAATAATAATTAAATGTATTATATATTAATATTAATAATAACCTAAATTTGGAATCCCTGCAAAGGATGCCAATATTAGATGTTGGCAGCTTGATTATGCCAGAGAACAGAATTTTGTGTGTAAATTAGTACATTTACATCTCACTTTTCCCTCCTTTTTGTACTTTTTCCCTCCTTTGTATACATTTATAGGTGTGGGAGAAGTGACTTCCTGTAGGGAATAATAGGAATGTTTTGCATATACATAAAACAAACAATGAATTGTCATGGAAGCTGTAAAATTATAATGAGGAGGAGGAACCTGATTATAAACTCACTCACAATGCATACAGAACTGAATAGCCAGGCCTGGTACATCTCTGTAATGTAAACATGGAAAAGATGGCATTACCATATGATGGCTACCCAAAGCTGGGCTGGAAACTTAATTTGAAGGCATAATTATTCAAATTCCTTTGTGAGTGTGTAGTTTTCACTGTTCTGCAGATATTTAAATCTCAATGTCTGGTATATGGTGACAGTGCAGACATATGTGTTTTGCAGACAATACTGTAAACAGACAGAACTAGTAATATCTTTTTTTATTAGTTTTGAGCCCCATTTCCATTGCTAATAAGCACAAACATTTATATAATAGGATACACCTGGAGCTATGGAAAACATCCCATCTTCTGGGCAGGTGATACATTCATAGGTAATTAGCTTTTTTGTATGGTAATGGATCCCTGCAGTTACTAGGACTGTTCAGAAGAAACACAGGAAAGTCAAAAAATTTTTACAGTGAAAACAAGAACTATTCAATAAGGGGGTGCCAATGGCTGCAAGCTCTGGTACAAATACCTCTAAAGTCTATCACCAGGCATTTTTTTTCATTTTAGATTAAAAAAAAAAATCTTTTTTTTTCATTTCTGTCAACGCTGAAAAGACTTTCTCTAACTTTCTTTACAAAAATGTAGGCGAGGTATAATTGACTTTGGAACAGAAAACTACAGATAAAAAAGAAACATGTCCAAAGTTCCAGTGGTTGTATATATTAGGTTCTATGTATGTTCTATTCCTGGGAACTCTCACCATTGTTGGTGTCTGTCTGGGGACTTATTATGTACATGAGGCTGGGCAACATGAACTGGATTCTAAATGAAGTATCAGTATTCTAAGTCTAACTAGAGCACAATATATTGGGTTCAGGACCTCCACATTGTATAATATGCAATCTATATTATCTTTCATGACCATAAATAAACCTGAGGTGGCAGAAAATTGGATAATTTATCTGGAGCTTAATGGAAAGGTGCTGGAGCGTATGTGAGAGCTTTAAATGTCATGCAAAGATAAATGACATAGATGTCATCAATGAACCACTGATTGTCAAAAACAGGCCAAGGTTTTGTCATCAGGGTGTCCTTAGAAATATTTCTTTGTACTTATTGTAAAATCTATAAAACAGAAAATGGGAGGATATTTTCCCAATGTTGGTGAGATACCTTTTAGACAGTTGTCCCTTTTGGAAGATTTCCTACCTGTTTCTGTATTGACTTAAGCTTGAAATTTTAGATTGCTCTTCATGTTTATTCCTAGGTCATCTAGCACAGATATGCCAAAACAAAATGGAAAATTACAAAACATAATTATATATGTATATTTTAATTCAATGAAATTTGAGAATTAGTTACATGGCTGAAATAAATTTTAATACTAGCGAATGGAGCCAATGATGTGGCATCTTATGGTGTTGGCATTACACTGTATAATGTGCCATGACTTTGTACAATACAAGTTGCATTATGACTGAACTTAGTGGGCCACCTGCCTGACTTTCAACCAGATCGTTTGTTTAAAGCACAATCTTCTTAGCACGACTATTGCTTACAGGACACATACACATTTGTTATTAGAATTCAGCTGAACTAAGCTACCCTGACTCTACTTTACATTGAACTGTATTATCAAAAACAATATATCGCTCTCCATGTCTGCCCATCTTCCTAAAGTAGGTTTAGATGTATGGCTGGACAATTTAATATATTTGATTAAACAGTCTTTAATCGCAGGCCCAATTAGGCAGCCTTCCATAAACAATGGGAATCTGTGAAAGCAAGTGTTACTTTTCTAACAATCAATACAAACACTATACTTGCAGAATATGCTGGCTTTGGTTTTACAATAACAAAGAGTTTGTAAAATGGTCTTCAAAGATGTTTTCATCTGTCATTACTGATTTTTATAATAGGCCATCTTATCTGTCACATTCACACACCTTGGTGGATCAATACTGGTAGTGTTCCTGGTACCAAAAAAAGATGTATAAAAATAAATACAAATTGTCTCTAAATTACTTTGCAGCTATAAATAAACCATACATAATACAAACACAGTACCCTTTTTATTGATGTAACTACAGCAGTATTAAAATCTGACTAATTACTGTGAACTACATCCAGGGATCTATTTATAAAGCTGTGAATGTGATATTCAGCTCATGTTCTCTGGTGAATAATTTTCCAGGTACAAGTGTTTTCAAAGAAGGCGATTAATTGTCCACCAGAAAAAGTGTGGTGAATGTCAGATTCACTGCTTTACAAAGAGATACTGGAGATATTACATTGCCTTATTAAATTACATCTCAAGCTAACTTTTTTTTCTGTTTAATTTTTTTAGGTTTTGCTATGTATCCCATTAGGAAGAATTTTATTTACAAGTCTTTGGATTCAACAAGAAGTGAGAGGGGAATTTCTGCTTCATCAACATTATACAAGTGTCCCCCATATGGACTATGTCCTTTCTATTCATGTCCCAGTGACAACTGTAGCGTTTTACAGTTCCCATTACTTCCTTTCCAGTGACAAGGGTCACCAGGACAAAGAATGGAGTTTTGCCAGTTTCAACCAAACAGAAATACCTTGATAGGGGCTCTAATCTTTCCATATACTTTACAAAACAAAAATAGTCTCACTAAGTAATGATGATCTACATACTACTGGTATGTGGGTAGCATTAGGTTTTGGTGGTTAAGGAGAAATATTCTGTTACATTTTAGTTTTCTTAATTATTGTGTTTCCAACAATGGTAATAATAGAATCAATAAATGCAACTGCAGTTGCCATCATCCATTGCTTGTTTCAACAGCAAGTACTTTAGATGGTTAGAAATTCTCTCTAACCCCCACCATAAACCCAACTTCACTTTTCCCGTAGAAAACTCCCCAACAGTTTAAAGGATGATCACACACAATGCTGAGACCAAAGAGAGCCTCGCGACTACCCCTTACATCATTCCCACAGAGGAAACAGACAGACACAGAAGTATAATGCAAAAAAGCTTTGTTTTTTTTTTTATTTACATGAATAATTATATAAAATAGAATGTGTATCCATGTAAACAATATTAAAAAAAAAAAAAAAAACAGCAACAGCCTGGTCTTCTCCAGAGCCTCTAATAGTGAGGGTGTTGCGCTGCAGACTGTTGCTAGGAAGAAGGCCGGGGTCGAGGTCAGAGCAAGGGCAGGCAGAAAATTGGCAGCAGAGTCAAAGGCAAGGGGGATGGACTTTGGGAGGTGATGCCAGTTTGCATCAAGGTGCCCAGATGTTCCAGGGTCAGGGCAGGCAGCAGATGAGAAGCGGGGTCCACAGAATCCAATGTCAGGGTAGACAGCAGATGATAAGAATCATGCTAGGAGAAATGGAACTAGTATGGAGCGCTATGGCTTGCAAAGGAGACTTGAGCCCTAAGAAGGGCTAAGGCGCAGAGTCTAAGCAACAGCCTGGTCTTCTCCAGAGCCTCTGATGGTGAGGATGTTGTGCTGCAGACTGTTGCCGGTTGCGGTCCTTGGGCACACCAGGGTGGGCAGAACAATCTGTTCCTGCTGGCTTAAGATTTGAAGTTCAGGGTGAGTGGAACACAGATCCCCTAGTCCTGAGCGATTTCCACTTCAGCACCTATGGGAAGGCAGCTGTTGCCTGACAGATAAATACCTGCAGTGTTTATTGCATTAGAAGTTCCCTCAGAGGTTCCATCAACAATAAATTCTTCTTCGTCTATGAAAATAACTTCACTCTCTGTCATTCCCACAAGTTCCATGTCTCCTCGCTCTACAAAGTCAACTCTTTCTGTGGCATCTTCAGAGGTCCATTGAAAATTCAGATAATTCTGAATTACCTGGCTCCTGGAGGATGGGTCTTGAGAGAAAAGAATCCGAAACATCTCTTGGGCGCTCCTGCTCAGGTTCTCCCACCCCCTTGGTGGTGCAACATGGTCAAATTCGTTCTGCCAATAGACGAAATTGTGAAAGTGTGGATCTTCCAACAAAGCTTTTCCCCATGGGACGTACCCTTTAAGGGCAACAAACAAAAGAACACCAAGGGCCCAGATATCCACTCCGGGATGTACAAGAATGGTCTCCTTTGGCTTCAGCTGACAAAGTTCAGGGGACATATATGGGATGATTGGAAACATGGCTGAAACATCGGTTCCCATAAACTGAGTTAGTCCAAAGTCACTGAGTTTTACGCTTTTACATTCTTTATCCATGAGAAGAATATTGTCTGGCTTCAGGTCTCTATGCACCAGTCCTTTACTGTGCATATATCCAAGGGCCTGGGAGATCTGCACTGCACATCGTTTTACAAGCACTTCCGGAATTCTAACCTGGAAAATAAAACAGTTATTTGAAATATTGCTGTAAAACAGTTTTCTTCAAGCCACTTTAAATACCACATTGTTGATCCCTAAACAGTGCATAGTCTCACAGGTCAACTTTAGTATAACCAACCTTTTCTTTAGCAAAAAAAAAAAAATTACATGACATAATTCCTGTCAACTCTGTTAGTCCTGGGAAGTATTGTCACTGAAATATACATTGACACCTAATCTAAAATTTTTTACAGTTGCCACTAAAAGAGAGGGCAAGGAACAATCTTATAATGAGGATTCATTCTGGTTACAACTAACAGTGAAATTCCTTTCGTTAAGATTTCTCTCATTACCGATTTTGTCTTCATGAAAGGAATCAAGGAAAATTTTGACAAAAGGCTACAGACTCTGCAAAATAACTGACAGGAGATCTACCCATTCCCTGCTATATGGTTATACAGAGGTTTAAAGTGTTCTCCAGCAGCTGGTGATGGCATCATACTTGCATGAGCTTTTGTGTCATTAAATGTACTTACCTCTGCCTGAATAAGGGAATGAAGAGTTCCTGCTGGGGCCAGTTCCTGGGAAAAGGCAAAGTAGTCCACAGTATCCACAAAACTGGAATACGTTGAAATGACTCCTTCATGTCCAGTAAGATATACTGACAAAGTCAGTTCATGAAGGAATGCATCCTGGTCCAGTCGCTCCTTTTCCATTATCTTCATGGCTACATGTCTTCCTGTGAAGGACAAAAAAAAATGTTGAGTACAGAAGAAGTAGAACATTTAGGACTATAGGTAATATCAAATAGATGAGCCATTTAGTTTGCCTTTCCAGAAATATGAAAGCTCGTATAGATAAGTTCAGCAATGGGAGCCTCCATGCTTTTTTCTGGCAGGTTTATGTTAAGACACAAAATATTACTAATTCAAGAAATGTAGAAGACAGATTGAATTAGTAAGACCTATTTTATGTGCTTTACTAGGGTTCTGCCTTCTATAAGGTGAAGAATTGATTGGTCTTTTTGCATTTTGGTCTTCTGCCCATACCCATGTAACAAAACCCATACGAAAAACACACCAACTAGCCAACTTACCCATTTTCCTGTCAAAAGCCAACACAACTGTTCCATAGCTTCCACTCCCAAGGTAGTTGAGGATCTCAAAGTTTTCTTCGGCGGTGTTCTCTATCTCCACACAGATGTAGGCTTCCATTTTCTTTGTGATCTTGTCTTGTTTTCCTTCTTATAAAGAAATAAAAAAATGTCAGCAATACAATAGATATATTTAGAATACAAACCTTATGTGAGAACTGAATGATCAGCTGTTAAAGAGGTAAAAAAGAAGAAATGGATTTCTGCAGGGCAGATAAAGCTTTCTGCAAGATCTACTCTTAGCAACTTGGTATCAGAAAGAGACCATGAGGACACTAAGAAGATGTCTGAGGTCCACAAACTACATTTGTCTTTTATACACAAACTTATTCAGGGTCTGTAGACCACTCCCCAATCAGACATGATGAGATTTCAGTCACCTTTATTAGAATGCATATTGAGACAACACCTAAACCTGACCAGTCAGGGGGCCTCCATTGTATTTATAGCCAAAGTGTGAACATGTTAAGGTCACAATGGGTAGCTGGGGGTGGTTATGGATTTCTTGTAACTACTTTAAAGTGTTTTATATTGACAACAATTAAACCTCTAAGGAGTTTTGACATGTTTAAACATTTGCAAAAAAACTTCACCTATACAGATTTTTATATTACAATATACTATTTTACCAACTAGTGCATCTTTCAAAATTAGTACAGAAACTGCAGTTACAGAAGTACCACACATTACATTTTACTATATACACTACATTTTAGTTTTATATTTGGGATCAGTCACTGATTGGAACATCATTTAGGTGAGCTCAAACTAGGTATTAGGTAACATATTGACATTGTCCCCCATTGGAATGCATCATTGAAATAAGGAGATTGCTGCAGATGAGGAAAACATGGATACTGAGACCCAATGGTACATGTGTCTCTGCCAGTTTGGGTCATTTAGAATGTAAATATGGTAACTGACCAACCAACCACTGTCTGCAGTATTAGATTTATTTTTAAAGTATAACTAAAGGCAAAATGATATTTTACTATTACATTGAGTAATACCGGTTTTGAACTTCTGTCAAGTTTGTATTGCTGTAAATGTCCTAATAGGGGAATTTCACTCTTATTGCTGTGTTCAGAGTTGTCTCCAGGACTGAAAGAGAGAGTAAAATTGCTACATTTTGAGTTGTCACCAAACAAAGGAAAAGGGGAAATTTTCCCAGATTTCTATTTGTACTTTCTCAGATTTTTTGAATGTGACTAATTACTACTATATATATTCTAAGAGCCAACTTCTCTGACACTGAAGAGATATCTGTTCACTAGTTGTTGGGTCTATATGACAAAACGTAAAGGGAAACCTTAGTGACAGTTTTATCCCTCTACATCAGGGGTGTCAAAATCTGACCACCAACATCCTTTTTTTTGGCCCCCCAAGGAATCCTAAAAATGACCTGCAGGTGGACCACTGCTGCGTTCAAATAGCGCCGCTACTACAAATCCTGGCATCACTCACGTCTATATATCAGTGGGCTTTCCGTGGCCCGGCATTGGATTGTTTTATAGATGCAAGTAATGCTTGGAATTTTAGTAGCTGCGCTATTTCAATGAAGAAGGAGTTTCAGCGGCAGACCACTATTTTTCATTGCTACTCCGAGGCATGGACTTGAATGGTTGGATTTTCATAGAAGAATATTATTATTATTGTTAGCCTGTGCAAAAAGGTTACCATTGAAATTTAACTCAGAAGACTACAAATAGAGAAACAGGCAGAGGATTTTTCCTTAAATAAAATTAAAAAAAAAATTATATGCCTCTTTCTATACTATAAGCTTTTTCCAGATTGAATATGAAGCAAAACCTCTTTGTTTCCATATGAAAATGGTTTTATATCTAATGAGAAGGAAACAGTTCCCCAAATTTTTAAATAAATTTTAAGGTTGGCCCATGACTTTGTCTATGTTTTTAATTTTGCCCCCCTGTGCATTTGAGTTTGACACCTCTGCTCTACATGATATATAACAGAAAAAAAGAAAAGTTTTGGTGAAAACACCACTGCCAAAATAGCCCTTTGTACACACACAGAAAAACTTGTGCAGGTGCAAACACATGAAAATAGAAGAGTGTTCTTGTAGTATCATCACACAGGGCAGAGTGCAAGCAATATTACTCATGCTTCATGGTTAATAAGGTGTAAAGGATTTTTAAGCATTACTTATAGCCAGGTTTATATACCATTACACCATAGTGCTTACCTGGTGCTGTCAGTTTTAAGGCTTGACATAGACATATCTGTAGACATGGCTCTGCTTATGTTGTACGCACATTTGGCTACATTGACATATCTGCAGGATAAACATTTTACTAAATATGTAATAGATTTACCAATCAACTGAAGAAATATCTATATTTATAATAAACTTATATATATATATATATATATATATATAAATTGTGTATGTGAATTTATTGATATTTATGGGTGAACAATGAATATTGCCAAAATCAGATTATTTTGTTGCCTTGGTTTAAGTCATAAACTTAAGATAAATAAAGGTGGAATTACTATTTAAATGTAAAACAAAATAACACTGCAGCCAACATTCTATACTCAGTCTTTTGTAATGAAAATGTGATTTTTATTTTCCTGCAGTCTGACAACAAAAGGTCTCCAAACTCCCCATTTATTGTTACTGAAAAGAATGCTATTTTGCTGGTGAAACCTGGAGGTGTGAAAGGCATGGAACCCAAGGGCAGGGTCAGAGAGTCTCAATTTATTTGGAACATACCTCTACATAGAGCAGGGTTTGGTCAAAATATTGCAAATGGCAGGGAATTAACTTTCATTAGCTTATGAATGAAAAAACGTTTAGCCATTGATTACAAGGAATTACAACAAATATTCTACTCCCTTCCTGGGACACATCTAACAAAGTGAAGCTCACAATACCCAGAAACTATATGGACCATTTATAATGTTCATCACACAGATTTCAATCAGCCAAAATTAACTATTTATTTTTGAATAAAAACTGCATTGCAACAATCCCTGCAAATATATCTGTATGAATGTTGCATGATACCAGTCAATATTTTATCAAATGTAATAACTGAATAGATAAAGGCAATCTATCTTTGTTGTTTTGACGTAACCTATAAGCAGTAAAGGGTTTAGATAAAAATGCACTTATTATTGCATCTCTACTTTAATACTTCAGGAGCAAGGGATACAGAAAGTAAAACTGTCATTTAGTGGTACCCAAGATGTAAATAATCATTTAAGCTTTGTAGTGCAAGGGAACCCTACTGCAGGGATAGTTTTGTAATTTACCTTAAGTTTTAACATTCTCACTAGAATCATACATTTGGGAGACGTGTGTTACATCAGTTACAGTATTCATACTTCAACCTTTAATAAAACTTACACTAAGCTTGTATTATGGTATGCATGCGGCCCCTGCTAGATTCAAGGTGAATGGGATACCAGATATTATCCAGGTGATAAAGACAACACTTCCTTAATTTTCAGCTCAACACTTCGGGAAGGGCATGGTCAGGTCAGTGGTTTTTGCAAAGAGTTTTGGTTTTACTACTCAAAACTACTTGCAAAAATATGACAGCAATGGACTAAATTGGTGCGTTCATGTTTCTTTTTTTTGACTGGCACTAGGAGGTGGCAGTGTTTTTGTGGATGGTACATATAGCGCCCAGGGGTGGTTTGCTTCCTACCACCTCTATAGACTAAAATTGGTGCACACACTATTTAGTATAATACTTGTGCAAATGTTTGCAAACAATTTCCACAAGAGGGTTTTCATTTACAAAAAAATGGAACCACTCTGCTAGTCTTTTGCTGCTGCTTTTAAACTTCTGCACAGGTGTTATAAATGTCTGAAAGAGCCCAGCAACATCCTGTGCTGATGATATCCTGTTACCATTCTCAGGTACATAGTGTAAGGTAGTGTGAACAAAGGGTTTATTATAAAAAAAGACCCACAATACTTTATTTTTTCTCTCTATTTTCCTTAATATTTTATTTTAATTATTATATTATATTTTTTATTAATATGTATTTTATTTGTTTAACCACCTGAGCGTTACACTGAGGTCTAGATTTCTGTACCAAAAGTGATCCACTGTTTTTCATTAAATTTTTTTTTTAAATTGTAGACCTGTAACTTACAGAAATATGTCCGAACAGGGGTTCTAGTAGATAATATGAATATAAAAAATGTATTTACTTTTATTTTTTTTATTTTTTTTGTATTGGATTGGATACCGGAGTTTGTATTCAATCCAATACAAAATGACAGTTTGAATTTACCAGTTATATACTTTGTAATTATTTGAATTATTTTGTATTGGATTGGATACAGGAGTTTGTATTGAATCCAATACAAAATGTTTGAATGAGTTTCAATTTGAATTTCCCGCACACGCGCCGACGTCATCACGCACGCAGGGAGAAGCCGTCCGTTTTTTTTCTCTCCGCCAGACGGCTTCTCGTTTCAGAGATCATCCGGCGCTGGAAGAAGAAGGACGTGGACGATCAGCGGGACCAGGTAAGAAGCCTGCCGGCTTCTTACCGGTCCCGCTGGCACCCGACGAAGGCACCCGACGCTGGAGAGGGAGATCGACGGAGGACGACGCTGGAACACGAACACGACGCTGGATGAGCACAGCGGGACCAGGTAAGTAAGGATGGGAAAAAACTCGGGGTTAACCATCCTAGCCATTTTTTTTTTGCCCGTACGAAGGTCGGGCTTAACGGCTAGGAGGTTAACATGGAGAGGTGTTGGAAAATGAGGGGTCTACTTATAAAGCTGTGAATGAGACCAAACTCATATAATATATGAAGAATTCTTTGTATGGAACTCAATACAGCTATTTTGCATTGAATCCAACACAAAACGATATGAATTATATATGTGTTTAGCATTTTTATTGTTGGTAGATCATTTTGACTTGGTCATTTTAAAAGTAGCTTGCAAGCCAAAAAAGTGTGGACACCCCTGGTGTATATGATCCTAAATACACTTATATAAGAAACATTTCTTCTGAATGAAAACATTGCACTGTGATGATACATATACCTTCATTACAGAAGAATTTAGGAGGAGGGGAGCCTGTGAAAATGACCAGCTGAGCTGTAAGAGGAACACAGTGATTGCCATCTATTCTGCTCCATTTGGAAGAGCACAAGGTGACAGCTTGGAGTGCCCATACAAGAACCTGGCCAAGTCTTCCACAAGTAAGTGCATTTTCTATTCAATGATGCCCAGCTCCCTTTGATTTGTCCAGTTATGGGGTCACCTCCATAGATTTGTTTGATACACCTGATACTTAACAGATCTTTGGGTTGTCATGAAGGCAAGAAGCAAGGGAGACATCCTACCCATGGCTGCTCTACATCCTCTCATTTCTTGTTGTGTCTCAAGGACAGGAGAATAGAATGGACAAGGACAGTAACATTCACTTTGTAATGGTCAGGTTAGTTATTGTTTTAGGGATTTTAGCCCTGACCTATTCTAAAAGAAAATAAAAACATTTCAGGCTTTACATATGCTTAAAGGGGCTCCCTGCAGATTGACCCCAGGCCATGTGCAGATTTCTGTAGTACAAAGCCAGTAGGAGATACAAATATTCATAATCCTCTCCAGGAATACCGATGTCCTCTATAAAATCGTATATGGAAGGGCTGGGTGTGAAAGCCACAGACATGGAGTCGAAACCTATGGCAGACATAAGGCCATTATTATAGATTAGAGAGTCAATCGAAAGGATACAATGAAAGTCACACAGCAATATAATATATGTAGAATATTTTATAAAGGTAAATGTATCCAACAATAAAAAATAAACTTTGAATGATAAAAGCGTATTCTTCCAGACAGACCATCCAGTAACAGCTGTGATTGGACGGCCCTATTAGATTGGGGTCATGTAGCCGTTCTCGGTGCTATGCTGTACTTCTTCATAACTTCCTCGGCAGAGTTCTCAGATTTTCTCTTCATTCACAAAGATGTCAGCGTCTCCATACTGTCCCTGTAAAGACCGGGAATAAAAGGAGATCAGATTTTACACAAAGCTGTTCCTCTCCATCTTTATACAACACTGACACTGAAGAGATGACAGAAATATACGATATATACATGATGACGGGAAGTCTACCTTCTCCTATGTGTGTTGCATATACAGGCTCTTGTAGTATTCTGCATTGCCTGCCTAAAATACATAACAGTTCCGGATATGGTAAGCTGAGCCAAAAGGGAATCCAAGAGCGAGTACTGTATGTTCTATGGTTCTGTAGGATTACAGCTTCAAATCTTCCTATTTATGTAAATAATTTGTTTTCTTACATATTACAGCTATAATTCTGATTTTGGCACAGGGTCTTTTGCTCTTTTATTAAATCAGATCTTTATAAAATGAGTCATATTGGTGACATTTTTACACATAATAAAGGAGAATTTCAGATGAACAGCATTGTGTAGTTCATTACTTATTTCATGACTTATCTTCATGCTCAGTTCATTACTGAATTATTTCCTGCAATACATTTTCCATCTCTGCATGTTTCACGAATTCCAGGATTTCATGTACATTGACCACTATGAAATACATAGGCAGCCATTTCTCAGCTGTTTGTGGAAATTCTACCTACGTGGATGGCTCTGGTATTGGGAATTTTATTCAATAACCTGGAGTATGTATTCAGCTGGACAAGTCTAAGAAAAGTCAGAAATCCTGATTGTAGGTAATTGGATCAAAAAGTATTTCACACTCTGCTCAGCAGTGACACCGAGCAGCTATTATTGCTTTTGTAGGAGTCAGAGCTAACAACATTTTTGGGCTCCTGGTATTGGCTTCTTTTATGGCCCATTTCTGCTGCATTGTAGTATCACATGGTAACGGCCATTCTGAATTGCCCCTAACATAGTAATGTGCAGTGTGCTGCCGGATATGGCACATGGTCCTTAAGGTGAAGTGAATAGACATTCATAGATGAATCTAAAAATCAAAAACAATGGCACACCTAACAATGTCAGTGGGTCTGTACAAGGATACATGAGGGTATGGGAACACAGGATTAGTCTGGGAGTGAAGAGTACCTATGGTACTTTTGTCATGGTATATGGGGAGATTATTGTACCCTTAGGGCAAAAATTAAGACCGAAGAGTAATATGCCAGATCTATTGAAGACTTGTGATGGCTGGACATATCTCACCATGTTTTGTTTCTATTTTACAATTTCTCTGCTACACCTTGTGGACAATTCTCTATACATAGTGCAGTAAACCTATACGATGTTGGCTTTCAGTTGTCCTCTCTAATGCAGACATATATAGCAGTATTGTTTTTTCCTCTGTTATCTGTGGCTCCAATGTTTGGATTTCTGTTACTGCCAAGGTGACAACCATTTCACCAGAGACGTTGGGTAAAACATGTAACAGGGACACAGACAGGAATATTATGGTCATTGGCGGGGAGGGGGGTCTCATCTACCCTGTTCTAAACTATATTCATATTTTTTGCTCTGTTGAAGATTTTCCCTCACTTTCTTAACCAGTCACATATGTGCGGCTATTTCCTATCCCAATATAAGACCTGGCCACTGGAAATATAATAAGGGCCTTTTAACCCCCCTAGCGGTATTCCTGGGTCTGACTCGGGGTGGATTTTACATGCAAAAATCGTTATTACCAAGTCAAACTCGGGGTACCTAAAAGCAGAATAAAAACCCACTTACGTTGCTGGTCCCTGCAGGTCCTGGGGACACGTCTGCCTCATCTGATCTCCAGCCGTGCAGAGACGTCCTATGGGGTTTCCCGGTGACGTCGGTACATGCATCTGTGCGGCCGGACTTAGCGGCAGGAAATTCAAATAATTCTGTAATGGATTCAATACAAAATAGCTGTATTGAGTGCAATACAAAGAAATATTCATATAATATATAGATAATTATACTATATATATATATATATATATATATATATTATATATGCTGCAGTACAGTTATATTACAATATACATTAATTTTTTATTTTAAACAGATTTTTGTGTTTTTTTTTTTAATTTAGTATTAAATGTATTAAATATATTAATTATTAATTCAATTAGACATGTGTCGGTGAGTTATGCCTTAGAATTATAGGCCTACAATGTCAAAAAATATTTCCATGCAAAAAATGGTACCGCTCTTTGCATGGAAATACGGCCAGAATCAGATCGCTAGGGAGGTTCATAAATAAGAATTAGCTTTGTTATATATTATCAGACTTCCCGGGATGGGAATTATTCTCCTACAATCTAATTCTCATGTCATTACTGGACAGTGCTGGATTCTGAGGTCCTTCCATAGAATAGGAATTGGCCTTATCATAGATGAGTGGATTATTTCCTTTTCAAATACAGAAAATGACCACTGGAGCACCGTGCGGCCATTTTATTGGATGGGATTCAACCTTATCACATATAAGCCGACTAATTCCCATCATATTATTGGAATCATTCATTTTTCAGGGTCGCTGTAGGGGACACTGACTTGTAATTAAAACGTAAGGGTTGTAGTATGCACAGACCTTTTTTCACTTCTGGTCCAATCATCTCTCTAATAAAATTACCTTTTTCCCGTGAATGTAAAGTGAATATAACAGCAGATTGATGATAAGTGACTGATTTTCTGGTCATCAGGTAGACATGGGGTGCTCAGGTAGACACAAGTTTGCTCAGACTGGTGGTTTGTATGCAGTATGGTTACCACTTCCCTATGTCAATGACTGGGGAGACACTACATGAATGAACATTGTTTAATCTGCACACACTGATTCTTTAGGAGCAAAACTTATTTGGAGCAAACTATAAGTAAAATCATATATCACACATATACTCAAATACAAAAATTGGTCCGAATATAAACCTACTTTCACTTGAAAGGAAAGGTAAACGACATATTCTTAAGTATATTCCTAGGGCACAAAATGTGAATAATTACATCCATGGTGTGATATTTTTAAAACATTTAAACAGTGAATATTCAATGAGCTTAATCGTGATCATCCATATGTTTTACTACAATACTCTATATGTACAAAATTTGAAGAGTTTAATAAGAATGGGCAGTGTAGGGCTGCCAGGTGCCCCCTCTGTCTCCCCAGGCCATAGTCTATGTGAACTATTGAGGATTCCACATCTGACAACTCAGTCCTGTCATGTATTATGTGGTGTTTATATGAGCTTCCTTTTCATAATGAACTTTGCCCTTTTCAAAGATGGCTGACATTGTATCCACTGAGGACTATTTCCTGTCCAGGCCTATATATATCTGGCCATGAGAGCCCTGTTGGTAGGAGGGCTGGACTGGGGAAGGATGAGGATTATGGAGCTGATTTCCTAGCATACACAGGTAAGTGCATAGTATAAAACTCCTTACTTGGCTTTGGTTGCTGTACTTGTAGGGTTTGCAGTCTGATAGCTGCTTCTAATTGTACTTGTCACTTCCATAGTAAGCTAAGTGCAGTGTTACTGTTGGTAGTGGATGGAAATGTTGGGGCCTGGAAACTGATAAGCTATGTATTTATTGATTTAGGTTTGTTTTGTGAATGAGGGGGAAAAGTATTCACATACTGTGATGTGTTTAATGGCTTAGTTGCTATGGGTGATGCCTGTGAGGTGTAGCACAGGTTTGTTGGCCATTAAGATGAATGGAATCAGATCTGTGGATGTCCTATAAAAGCAGCTTACAGGTTTCTCACAAATTTCATGTTAAATCTCATTGTGTTACAGACTGTAAAGGTTTCTTGAGTAGTTATTTCTGTCATAGAATGAAATTATCTATATAATCTTAAAATTCTTTTCTAATCTCCAAATGTTCAGTGATAATTGCTGCTGCTTTATCTTGCATGGGATTTGAATTGTGGGTTTCCTGTGTTCTGTACAACCCAATTGTCATGAATTCCAGGAGGGAATTATAGAGAAATAAAAGGACAAGACTTCTACATTTAGCTTGGCTTTACTTTGTACTTGTCACTAAATTCTACTATTAGTATAGCTGGGATTACTAAATGATGTAAAAAAACAACAGATGTAGTTATTTGAAAGAACAAAACATTTCTGGTTGCAGTAAGCATTTATTAATTGTCCAAAATGACCATAACACTAAGAGCTGCCACCCTTCTGTTTATTATTGCCAGGACCATGTGAATGGATCTACATGTTTGCTTCGGTGTGGTTTCTCCTTTGCATATCATAGCAGTTTGCTCTTGAATTGATAAAAGTTCATCTCCTGGGATGTTTCCTGGTCACAACCAGCGGTGATCTACAGTCCTGAGGATTTGTACTGCTTCATGCCTTCCTATCCTGCAGGTAGGAACACCATAATAGTACTTGTTAGGATCCCATTCCCTATAAAACACATGGCAAACTATTCTGTCAGCTTGTTCACAAGTGTGCTGCAGGGTAAATGTTGTGCTTTTACTGGGACTTCAGCTGTCTATGAATACACATGGGGATTAGGAACTTGTTCTAAAAAGGCTGCAGGCTGTCTCCAGCTAAAACAGATACCAAACACACAGTAAGTTTGTATAAACTTTCAAAACACATATGTACAGCAGTGGAATTGGTATTGAATGTTAATAGTTTCTCAGTAAATATATTTCCAATAGGGCTATTGATTAGAAATTTACACCAGATGTCAGTAGCAACCTAAATCCATACATCCAAAGAAAGCAAAACAAATATGTCTATAAACTCGTTATGTGGAATAACACATGAAGAAAAGGAGGTGCATAGAATGGAAAGCAATGACACCTGCTGATATCTTGGTATTTGGAAAGCAATCCTATCAGTGCCAATTATTATCAGCTGGTTTAGTCCTAACTGATGACCTAAAAAGGTTTTCTTATTGTATCATACAAGAAGCCTCTCATGGTGGGGAAAAGCAAAGAGCTCTGAAGACCTTTTAATCTTATTGTTGTACTTATTGTAAAACATACTGATGGCATTGGTTACAGATGTATTTCTAAACTTCTGAATGTTCCAGTGAGCACCATTGGGGCCATAATCCAGAAGTGGAAGGATCATTTCACCCTGAACCGACCACAGCAAGCCGCACCGTGCAAGATTGTCAGAGGTGTCCAAAGAATATTAAGAAAAGCTGTCAAGAGCCAATGATCCCTTGTGGAAAAGTTCTGTGAGAATTGGAATTGGGTATAGTTCATACAAGGAAAATGTCACTATTGTCTAGGTACACATTCCAGGCAGTGAAAAATGTCTTTTTGTTTCTGTGGTTGCTCTGAATTCAAGTAGTGAAGCTGTGTTGCTGCATTGTCTCATTATAGCCTTCCAAGTATAGGAGTGGCCATGCGGTGTATAGTTCCATATACACTTGGGTTATAAGAGATTTGCTGTGAAAAATGTATGTAAATATTTACAATGAGGTATTATATTGTCTAGGTTGATGCTCTGCAGTAGAAATTGCTTCTATAAAGATCAGCAAGGGTTCATTTTGGAGGTTCTCTTGCAGGGGCTTTGACCTTCTCATTGAAGTTTGAGAGGTGGAAGAGTAAAGTTGTTCTCTACTTTTGCAGTTTTCTGGGGTTCAAGGATTGGGTCTTGTAGCTTTAGTTAGCCTCTTATATTGGATCACATTGTGCTTCCTTGGTACTGAACTGTTGTAAGTACTGTTCCCCTTTTTCTAAACTCAAGCACTGACAGATTTGGTGTAAGGTGATTTCTGTATGGCTTGCCGTGTGCCTGTAGATTGACTGAAATACTTAGTATGTGTAGCAATGTTTGTGTTCTTGCTGCCAGAAATGCCTCTAGCTTTGTTGTGGGTATTTTTCACCTCTAGGCTGTCGGGTAATAATACCCAGCACTCATCTGAGACTAGAATATAATTTAGTCTTCCCTTTCAGATGAACAGGTTGAGCTATTTAATCACTCAATTAATTTCTCAGACATGCTTATTGGCATCCTAATACAATGTTCTTTTTAACACCATAAAAAATGTGTTCTTAACAAATCTGCAACAGAAGCAATACTGGGGGCGATTTGTGACTATATTGAGCTTGTGATAATTTATAAATAAAAGGTTAACAATATATAATCATAGTTCTCCCCAGAGGTTTTTAGCCGGTTGCTCCGCCCAGCTGATTTGAATACCCCGCCCAGCTCTCATCCTCAGATGCACGGATCTCAGTGAGGCTGCTCTGTGTCATCAATTCAAATGATTGCTGCCGTCGAGCACACAGTTTAGCCTTCATGTGAAGGAGACACAGGCAGCCCCGCCCCCATCTCATAGCACCAGCTCTGCCTGTGAAATGTATCCAGTGTGTATAAAGTAT
>NC_092861.1:14134590-14166132 GCF_032062135.1 Pyxicephalus adspersus | reverse complement strand
GACGGAGCGGCACCCTGCTGCGCGCTCTCCCCTTCCCTTTCATTAGGATTGGCTGTCGTCCATCGTCCGTGGATCCGGCAGGTCGGTCGTCCGGATGATGGACGACACCGACTGTACACAAGGCAGATTTTTGCCCGATAATTGGCCGATAAAAATCTGACGTGTGTACGTAGCTTTAGAAGTTACTGGATACCCGAGGCATAAACAACTTGGAGCACTAAATTTGCCGTGTTTTGCCACACGCCCTTTTTCACCACCCGGCTACAGCTTCCTACCACCCGGCTGAAAAAAATTTCTGGGGAGAACACTGATAATCGAGGATTTTAATTTTGGCCGAGTAGGTGCATCTGTTGTGAAGATGTGGTTGGATCTCCCTCTTCTCAGCAGTAGATGAATGGTGTTGGCTACTTGTGGGGAGTTGGTCTGTACCACTGATGTGTACCCACAGTCGTGTCGTGTATTATAACCTTCGTTTTCAACATCTGATCTTTTGAAATCTGCAAAACGATTTAGTACTTAGCTTTATATGCAAGGCAGGTTTTGCCACTGCCCACCACATTGTTAGAGCGCCTTTGGTAAAGCAGATTAGTGAGATCTAGCATACATCCCTTAGGAGTTAGTCTTCCACCCCCGGAAGACTGGTTTTATTGCCAATGGCTGTGTTAAATAGGGTGGTGGTTTTGACACTGCTGTATAAATGCGCTCTGCAGCAAGGTTTTGTAGATGCAATGTCTTTGCTGAAGACCATGTTTACTTTACCTAAAAGGTTGTTTAACCTGTATAATGGCCCACTGCCATTGTTAGGCACTATCTTGACCATAGTCAAGACACGATCAACCATGACTACATTGCAGAAGGTAGTCCATCTCTCTTGTGGAGAAAAACTCTATGTAGTGATGCAGGAAGACGTTTGTGCCCGGGCCCTGAAGATAAACGATAATTAGGATTTTTCCAGATTGAAAGAGGAGAAAAGGGGGTTTGAGACAACAGTTAAAACAATTTGCAAAAGTTTACCAGTCGTTGGTCAATATGTGCTTATAACATATATAATGCTTGGCGCCCTGGTACAAATGTATATATTGCAAATAACATGTTGCTGAACCAGATCTCATTTCTAAGGTACAATTGTTAAAATGAGGACATTTCAATTTCTATGTTATCAATGACCAATCTTTCTCTATTTGTGTCCACATGGCCATGATTGTGACATACATGTAAGACTTAGTTCTTAACACACCTGGTAATAGAGGTCATTACGATGCCCTAACAGTAAATATGCCATGACTACAGTGTGTCAAATGTGCTTTTTGAGCAGAAAGCCACTACCAATTTCTACTTCAATGGTATTGCTCTTACTAGCTTAAGCAATGGGATGAGGCTTTAGTGGAAGGTTAGGCCTCCGATGGCCACTCTAGAGTGAGTTAGAGGTCCGGTGGCATGAAGCCTTAGCTGCAGTAGGGAGGGACAAGTTGTAGGGACTGGGAAGATCTAAAGGGGGGTGGGGGACATGATGATTCTATTGTTTTACACCTCATTTATCTGGTGTGTTAACCACCTAAGCCATCATCTATAGCAACAAGGTCTGTGAAAATGCTTAAAATATTCCAATGTATGATTGCAAATAGTTTCATAAACAAGGTAACGGTTGCGATACTGGAATATCTGTACTGTTGTACTTGAATTTACCTGGCAATATCATTGCAAACCTAAAACCAGCCATCAACATGTTTGATCTTCTAATGGAGGAAAGTGCTAAAATGTCTATTGAGACATTTAGACACGTGACCAATTTCAATGTCCCACAAGTCTATTAAATTAAGACTAAATAAGGTTTAGGAGAAATGACAAATGTACATAGGATAACACCTTGCAGTCCAGTCTCTAAAACCTGTATCTTGGTTTGTCTCTGAGGTTCCTCTATCATACCAGGACCCCCTATCACATTCAGCCACACTCCTTCCACACATTACTGTGGTGTCCTTCCAATCCTCTTCTGGAATATTCTATCCATGCATGTTTGATATCCTTCAGGATATAGGCTCTCACTCTTATTGGGGGGTAAGTCCCCTGACCCAGCTGAACAAGTGGTCAAAACGTCTTTGACATTTATCAGATAGGGGTGATGTCCATGAACAAAGCAGGATAACAAAAAAAAAAATCATTGAAATAGACTCCTCGAAAAAACAACCCTCATGAACCACATCTGGTATTGTGAGCTTGCTCCTCATGGAGATATTACCTGTTTTGGCCTCTTGTGCCCCCCCCCCTCCAAATGCTTGCCCAAAATCTGTCTGAATTCCCTATCTCAAGCAACGTCTTAAAGAGGCTTTTTATACTTAATATTGTGCACACAAATATGAAGTTTGGAATTTAGACATTTCAACCTATTTTGCTATGTATCCAAATGGCTTTTGTTGCTATATACCGGTCACTGGATGAAAGCAACTATTACTATTTGTATAAAGATCTGTATTGAATGCTGTAGGAGAATATTATCAAAGCCACCTTAACTGCATAAATTCCATGGTATTGTATTTAAATTTTACATTTAACCAATGTAAAAAACATGATGGGGTTAAATTTGAACCCTGAACTACACAGCTGTAGATCTCTCAGTAACTGTGTATATCTGGTGGATTTTTTATCTTCGATGTAATATCTGGCGTACTGGATAACAGTGACTTAAATTTGTTTACCATTTAACTACTTTCATAATACACTCTATTCCTTAATTGATGGTATAGCTTTGTTGAAGGGCCGCTCTAAAGCTAGAAAAAAATTATTAATTTTATTGACTATCCTATTATTGTCGGCTACATCTGGGGTCTATGAAGCTGTGAATCTTGGTAAAGAATATTCTAGGTACAAGACAATGGTTGATTTCTCCCAGAGGGTGTGGCAAAGCATTACAATAACATTACATTACTATAAGTGGTAGTTTGTGAGCTCTGTGGATAACCTACCACTATTTTTAGGGCTATGAGTTATGCAACATCTGATGGGTTTACTATATATTATCTCACAGAACTGTGGAACGTGCTATTGCTAACTAGAAAGCAATGCAAAGATGATGCTCCTTAACCATATTCCATATTCTTGTTGTGACCAATTGTTTTTATGTATAACTTCCTTTTGTGCTTTTGCTTAAAAAATTAGGATTGTCATGGTAGTCCCTCAGCTGCATGTGCACACTATAGTGCAAGATGTGGGAGTTCTTGATTCAAGAGTGTAGTGAACAGTCTAGTTGTCATTATATTTAAGCTCAATCAGGCCTGAAAGATGTCTAATTGTAAACCTCGTGCTCAAGACACCAAAAATAAAAGGGCATGATTTGTGCAGCCTTCAATCTGTATTCATACACTTTCAACTATTAAATTGAAAGGTGTCCAAAAGTCATCTGCTAAGCCAGAGTTTTGGGATCGGTCTAAATTTCCAATTCAGAACCTATGGTAGGGCTGCTACTAGATGATTGATACAGCATTGCAGAGTATTTTGTTGGTAGTACCATCAGAGATTAGATTCTTCACAATAATGCGTTATAATCAGCTGGGAAATCAAAATTTAGAAATGCTTTAGGAACAGAAGTAAAGATAAGAGAGCACCACTGTCATGCCAAGGTTTAAGAGGCAATTTTTCCTTGGAAGTTGTGACTATTTCTATTCTACCCATTATATACACAAAATATTTGTGTGGAACTTTGTATCTAGTCTTTACATCTTGGGATATTCTGTCATTTAGTTTTCCTAATTCTTGGGTTGGACATTTTAAATAACACTTGATTTGACAAGTACTAAAGTTGCTTATTGTAATAGCAAGTGATTTAAATGCCTAAATTACTTTAATCCTCACAATCCTCCTTCCCTAGAAACCCCCTATGATCATACTTCATTCTTAGGCCATGTGGGCTAATACCCCTTTTCCATTCTTGCAGAGAGGAAAGACAGAATGTGCTTCGCAACAAAGCTTATATTAGTTTTCATTACTATTACATTAAACTTTGATAGTCTAGGAGCACATTTGTGAAATAAAGGATAAAAGCTTACATTTATATAACATATGTTAACATACATACCAGTATTTTCAGTTTTTGACTCCTTGGCCCTGATTTAATAAAGTTCTCCAAGGCTGGAGAGAATACACTTTCACCAGTGAAGCTGGGTAATCCGGCAAACCTGGAATGGATTTCCTAAATGTCATTAGCTATTTGTTAGCAAATGTTTTTAATCCTGGACCAGATCCATTTCAGGTTTGCTAGATCACCCAGCTTAACTGATGAAAGTGTATTCTCTCCAGCCTTGGAGAACATTAATAAATCAAGGCCCAATAATCACTTGACACATATATACTTTTCTTGATAGATTTGATAGAAATTCTTATCAGATACCCATGGATGTCATATTTCCAGGTTAAACAATGCAAAGATGGTACATTAAAGGATGTGGGGGTTCTGGTAGATAATAGACTTAATAACGGCATGCAATGCCAAGCTGCAATATCTAAAGCTAACAAAGTACTTTGCCGGTGAAATGTATCCACTGCTAGAGCTGTGTGAGAAGTCTGCATGTCTTTCTGCATCCTCACAGCTCTGTGTGTACAAACCTCCATATCTCCTAAACTGTATGTCACAATGACCTGTAATTACTACAGTTGTGGCCCCAGCTTTAAAGAATTTTAAGATATGGGGATCACAAATGTAAAAAGTTATGAAAATTGAACTTTGGGGCTGCTGTTTCAGAGGAAAGTGCAACTAGGAGTCCTAAATTGAAAATGCAAGTTGGGGACCCTGGAGCCTCTAACATAGCAAGGAGCATTGGGGTGGGCCCCTAAATATATACCTACCAGTCATAAATCTTTACCTATGGAACTACTGTCTGTGTCTCTTCTTTGAAGGTGGGGGGTGCAAAACTGAAAATATAGGTGCAAGTGTCGGGAACAATCTCATTACTACAGCATCATTAGAACATAAAACACTCTGCCCATTAAAATGAGCTTTCCTGCCCTGTTACACATTCCTGTCCACTTATCTAACATTCTGAACTTCAATTGGGGAATGGGGAGGTGTAAGAAACCAAAAATATAGGTACAAGTGGGGAACATCTGTGATTAAAATCCCCTAAAACGTCATTACTATGGCATCATTAGAAAATGAACACTGCCCACTAAATTTAGTTGAGATACAGGAAGGTTACAGTCATATGTAACAAGGAAGTGCATTTTGTAATGATGCCATGGTGATGAAAGGTGATAACCACTTGTGTCTCCCACTTCCACCTATATTTTTTTTTTTCCCTGCACCTCTTAATTCTTGGGAAATTGGGGTTTGAGGTAAGATGCAGACAGATGTGTGTAACAGAGCAGGCAGCACAATTTGCTAGGTAGAGATTTATGTTCTCATAAGGCCATACTAATTATATTTTAAAAAGGTTTAGCCACAAGTGTCCCCCACTTGCACCTACAGTTTCAGTTTCCTATGCCTCCACATGTACCTTAAAAATTTCAAGTTAATAACAACCAACAGTTTAGGAGATCTGAAGGTTTGAACACAGCGAGTTGTTAGGCTGCAGAATATGGCAAGAACTTTTACACTCACATAGCTATCACACTGCGCTGCCGATGACATTACACACTGCGGATAAACTTGAGACCATATTTGTATAGAAAATGGGCAGTGATGAGAGGGGATCACTGTCTGTCTTGTCCCCATCTGATATCACATGCATAATGCTATTAAAGCATCTCCACATTTTTAACATTATATTAAAGAGTGATCTTCTCTGTTATGTAATGGGGGAAAAATGCTTTGTTTTTTTTTTGTGTTTTTTGTTTTTTACACTTTTGTGGAGAGGACCTCTCCCCTTCAGTCTTCACTTCCATTTCAGTAAAGACTAAAGGGGAAATCGGCAGCCTCTTGGGATATTTGTGTCACATCCCTCCTGGATAGACCACATCTAGAATATGCAGTCCAGTTTTGGGAACCAGTTCACCAAAAGAACATTGTGGGATTGGAGAGAGTGCAGAGAAGGACAACTAAACTAATAAAAAGAATGGAGGAGCTCAGCTATGATGAGAGATTAGCTGAATTGAATTGTTTCTCCCCTGAAGGGACGTATAAGGGGGATATATAATCATCCTGTATAAATGGTTCATATAGAAAACTATCTTGGCAATTATTCACTTTGAGATCATTACAAAAGGACAAGAGGGCACTCTGCATCTGGAGGAAAGTAAGTTTTAGCTCCAGACAAGGAAAGGGATTCTTTACTGTAAGGTCCGAGAAAATGTGCAATCAACTCCCTCAGGAAGTAGTTTCAGTATTTACTACATATTGCTTTAAGAAAAAGCTGGATGTTTTTTAGAAGCATGGAATATACCTGGGTATTGAGGCTTTAAAGCCTCAATGGCAGTGACTTGATCCAGGGAACATCTAAATGCCTTATGGAATTGGGAAGTAATTTTTTTTTTTTTTTTTTTTCCTCCCTGTTGAAACAAATTGTACCAGGGTTTTTTTTTTTTACCCTTCCTCTGGATTAACTATCCATAGGGTTTTAAATCTGAGATATGTTTACTTTCCCTAGTGGCTGAACTTGATGGGTGTGTGTTTTAACCTAACTAACCTATTATGTAACTATAGTTTATTCTTTAATCTTTCCCATATCTCTGTTCTGACAAATTAATTTGAATAACTATGGCTTTTTATGCTACGTCTGCCTAAGAATTGTCATGTTAACCTTCCAACTGCATGTGTACCCTATGCAATATGCTCTCCTGTGACATGCAAAATGTGGGGTGTTCTTTTTTTAAAGGAAGTAAAGGGGAGCCCAGTCATGTCAAGGTGCAGTCGTTACATTCCCTGTCTTTTAGCAGACAGTATCTGTGTGAATCTGTTGTAAGTTGAATGCTACTTCTGTTCCTACAACTAATTTATCTTTTGCATGAAATTGAAGCATTTAGGAGGGCAGGCAAGATGTACTAATGCCAGCCCCTCCATGCTCAAATTGCAGTAAAGGAAATTAGAAGGGAAAGATGGCTGTTACAGCAGAAATCTGTTTTCATATTCATTCTATAACTAAATTGCAAGGGTTTTTTTTTTTTTTTTTTTTTTTTTTTTTTTTTTTTCATCCTCTAGGTCTGTGCTTTAATGGTGAAATCATTCACAATGATACATTCCAAATAACCTTGGTTTTTCATTTTACTAGAAGCTAAATTTATTGACTTTTACCATGGTCAATGCATGGTGGCATATTCCGAGCCATTGACAATTCGGATATGAAAAAACTCCAACTTAAACATGTTTTAAATCTTGTTGTGGTTCTCCCAGCACTTTGGTGGTGCAAAATAGTTAATGATGCTCTGCCAGTATACCAAGTTTACTGGCCAATTTTTTCCCATGCTGTGTATCTAAGGGCAACAAACACAAGGGCCCATATATCTAATCCATGATGTACAAGGATGGACTCCTTCAGCAGACAAAGTTCAGGGGACCTGTATGGGATGACTGGGAACATGGCTGGAACATCAGTATCCATCCATCCATCCATACATCCATCAGAAGTATGTTGTCTGGCTTCAGGTCTCTATGCACCAGTCCTTTCCTGTGCATATATTCAAGAGCCTTGGAAATCTGCACTGCACTTGTTTCACTGGAACTTCAGGAATTCCAACCTGGAGAACAAAACAATTATATGAAATATTGCTGTAAAAGTAGTTTCTTAAAAAAAGAAAGTCACTACATTGCTGATTGCTAAACTGTGCATAGGTTCACAGGTCAACATTACTGTCACTAATCTTTGCTTTGGCAAAAATAATCAAGACATAATTCCTGCCATCTGTTAGTCTGGTGAACATTGTCACTGAAATACATTGACACACAATTTAAATTTTTGCAGTTGTCACTAAAACAGAAGGCAATGAATAATCTTTCAATAAGGAATCATTCTGGTTGCAGTTGCAAGGGGATACAGACCGTGCAAAATAACTGACAGGAGATCTACCCATTCCCTGCTATATGCTTATACAGAAGTTTAAAGTGTATTCAGCAGCTGGTGATGGCATCATTCTTGCATGAGCCTTTGTGTCAGCAAATTTACTTACCTGTGCCTAATTAGGGAATGAGAGTTCCTGCTAGGGCCAGTTCCTGAGGAAAGGCAAAGTAATCCACAGTATCAACAAAACTGGAATACGTCAAAATAATTCCTTCATGTCCAGTACGATACACCGACAGTCAGTTCATGAAGGAATGCATCCTGGTCCAGTTGCCCCTTTTCCATTATCTTCATGGCTACATGTCTTCCTGTGAAAAAAAAAAAAAGTTGAATACAGATGAACACAAGAAGTAGAACATCTAGAACAATAGGTGATGTCTAATTAATGAGCCATTTAGTTTGCCTTGGCTGATATAAGAAAGTTCTACCCAAGCCATTTAATATGACCCATACAAAGACACATTGTAGTCTTCATTCTGAAAACGATATTCTCAAGCTTTTAATATTTATAAGTGAGCTTATCAATTTTCCTGTCAAAAGTAATCGCAACTGTTCCGTAACTTCCACTTCCAAGGTAGTTCAGAATCTCAGTTTTCTTTTAGTGTCTTCTCAATCTCAGCACATATGTAGGCTTCTATTTTTAATGTGGTCTTGTCTCTTTCTTCCTTGTAGAAAGAAAAAATATCAGCAAAACAATAGATATAAGACACCAGTCGTATTATGCATTTATTCAAAGTGTGGGATATATGCATTGCACATCGTTTTACTAGCTCTTCTGGTATTCCAACCTGGAAAATTAAAGCATTATTTCATATACTTGTTTTAAATAGTTCTCTTATAATAGCCTCCCCATCTAAATACCTCATTGTTGATTCTTCAATAGTGCATAGACTCACAGGTCAACAATACTGCCACCAATCTTAGGTTGTGTGTGGTTTTTTTTTATTTTTTATTTTTTTTTAAAAAGCTAATTCCTGGCAACTGTTAGTCCTGGTGAGTATTGTCACTGGAATATATTTACAACTAATCTAACATTTTAGTTATCACTAACACAGAAGGCAGAAAACAATCTTACAATTGTAACAGTAATTCTGGTTCCAACAGGGGAATTCCATCATTTTGTTTTGTCATAATTTTCATTGCTCCCTTTCATGAAGTAAGTGAAATCTTTAGGTTGTGCAAAATAACTGACAAATGTTCTACCCATTTCCTGCTATATGGTTATACAGACGTTTGTGTTATCCAGCAGCTGGTGATGGCATCATACTTGCATGAGCTTTTGTGTCAGCAAATGTACTTACCTAAAAAGTGTAATACTCTTTAACATATCCACAATGTAATATGTTGAAATAATGCCTTCATGTCCTGTAAGATATACTGACAGTCGGTTAATGAAGTAAGGCATTCTGCTCCTTTTCATTATCTTCATGACAACATGACTTTCTGTGAAAGAAAAACTTCATTGAGTACAAAAGTAGTTGGATCATTTAGGACTATAGGCAGTGTCTAATACATGAGCCATTTAGTTGCCTTTGCTGAACTTCTCTATATAAGCATAGAGGCTCCCATTGTGTGTGTGTTTTTTTTTTTTTTTTTTCCCTCTTGATAGCTTTAAGACACATAATTTACTAATTCTCTAAATTTTATGTGGGGTCATTGCCAGCTGATTCACTAGGACTAAAGTGACTAAATGATTTAGCTTTATTGCATTGGTCTTCTACCCAAGCCATGTAACAAGATCTATACAAAAACAGCAAAGTATTCTTTCTGAAGAATTAAACTATATTCTCATAAACTTTTTGTAATTAGTGAGCTTTACCCATTTTCTTGTTAAACCATCAACTCTTCCATAGCTTCCACTGCCAAGGTAGTTCAGGATCTCTGTTCCTTCAGTGATCTTCTAAATCTCAACACAGATGTAAGCTTCCATTTTCAATGTGGTCTTGTCTGTTTTTCTCTTTGAAAAAATATGAGCAATACAATAGATATATTTATACCAGTCTTTTACTGTGCTTTTCTTCCAGGCATGGGATATATGCACTGGACATTGTTTCACTAGCTCTTCTGGAATTCCAACCTGGAAACTAAAAGCAATACTTATTTTAACTAGTTCTCCCTTAAAAAACATTCTCATTTAAGTTCCTCATTGTTTCTTAAAGCACACCTAAACTCAAGAAATTTCACTTTGCATAAAAAAAACCCTGTAAGGTAAAGGGACAGCACCTCCCCCTAATTCTCGATCTCCAAGAGCATCTCAGGCCATGTGCAGATGGAGCCTTTTCAAGCATGCAGTGTGATTGACAATTTTTTTTTTTATTCCTATGTCACCTGATCTCACGCCTGGGTCAGGTGGCATAGGATGAAGAGGTGCAAATGGTGGTGGATGTGGGACCAGTTGCAAGATACACCTGGATAGATGAGACTGCCATATGTGTGTGTAGTCTTTAAACAATGCATAGACTCACAGGTCAACATTACTGCCACCAATCTATCTGTAGCAAAAAATGTATAACATAATTCCTGGCAACTGTTAGTCCTGGTGAGTATTGTCAGTGAAATATGTTCACAAATCTAAAATTGTAGTTATCCCTAACAGAGAGCAGGAAACAATCTTAAATTGGGACTGTCATTCTTGTTACTACAGTGAAATTCCTATTACTGTTTTGTCAAGTTTCCTTTCATTGATGAAGCATGGGAAATCGTTATATTGTGCAAGATACCCGACGGGTGTTCTACATGGTTATCTATAAGCCTAAAGAGTTAGCCAGTGCTAGTAACAAAATGGTAAATCAAAGGAACTCATTAAATATTGCAAACTGAAATCGTGTGCAGCTGTAGTATGAGTTGTAGGGGATCTGAACTCTTAAGCTCCACATCAGGGATATAATGAATTGGTCACAGGTGACTTGATGAAAGGCAGGATGGGAGCAGCAGAGGTTTTTGCAGAAAAGTTGGCTGCTTAATGAAGATGAATTCTGGTTCTACTCCCTGGATTAACTCTGAAGTGCTTAAAAATGTTTTAGGATCACATAAAACACAAACTAACATTAATTTTAAAGGGTCTGTAAAAGGCACAGTGCATTTAAAGCTGTGTATTAGTTGAATCATGAAAAACCAAAGCAATGTTCATGTCTTTAACTGAAGTTCTTCCCTCTGTAACTGTCATATATCAGGCAAAAATAGTAAAGAAAGTAATACCTTTAGCCGTTTTATTCTGAATACATATTTACTTTCACCAACAGAATTTAAATGAGTGTCACGTGTAAGGGTCTAATTATCAAGCCGTTAAGCTGACATCTAGTGAATAATTTTAGGTACATGTGTTTATCAGACTGTGATTCTTCACCAAGGTCTGGTGAGCATCAGATTCACTGCTTTATAAATAGACCCCGGAAATGTAACATTGCCTTATTAGTAATCTGCATCTAGATCTCCATCTCTAGAACATGTAAAACTTTAGGTTTGGCCATTGTAAATTTTATTTTCAGTTCTTGTTTTCTACAGAACTGAGGGATTTTCTCCATTGGCATTGAACAGATGGCCCCCCCCCCCCCCCCCATGTGAAATATGTCCTTTCTAGTCATGTCCCAGTACACAACTGTTTTTGCAATTCCCATTACTTTCTGTATCAGTGACAGGGGTATGATGTCAAATATAATGTGACAGTTTACACCTTACAAATGTCACAAACCTGAAAGTAAAATTACAAATGGATAAAACAATGCAAGAATTAGGTATACTTGGCCAAGGAGTCCTGTAATATTAACAGTTTGGCAGATGATAAAATTGCCAGGAAGTTAAAAACTCCTTCCTTCTTTCTCTGCCCATGCCCAGCATCTCCATTCCCAGCATGTGAATGTTGTGGATGTGAGGCCAGGTAGGTGGGAAATTTAAAATGAGTATCTTTAAATGTACTGCTTTACATTAAAAAATGGTTAATTATACTGCCAGGGAGGTTAAAAGTTCATCACTAGACTTGCTTTTCAGGGTATGTTGGTTTCAACTTCAATTACCCATTTGAAAGTACACCTAAATCAAACCATAGTACAGTTTCTGGGGTTAGATCATTCACTATGATGCACTCAAAACAGCCTCAGGTTTTCTGTAAGAATTTCCCTTCCTCTAGTAGTGTCATTGTTTAGATGGTCTACTCACAGTTCCATTGAAAATTCAAATAATTCCAAAACTACTCCAACTTTGTTTCTGCAATATGTTTGTGGTAGAAAAGGATATGAATCATTAGACCTCCTGTTGAGGTTTTTCAAGCCCTTTGGTGCTTAACATGGTCAGCATTGCTCTGCCAGTAAATAATTTTGAAACCTTAAATCCAAAACTAAAATCTTTTTCTGCTGCAAATATATCCAGTGAGTACACCGTACAAAAACCTGCCTGGGCATGCCTGCTCTTCCAGATTTGATGAAGAGATGGCCTACTAATTGCTCTTGGCTTTTAAGCTTGCTCAGACAGCACTCTGTGTCTGTGTAACATGTCTCCACTAGGGCTAAGCCCCCCTAGCTCTGAGCATTTCCAATACACCTGTCTTTCAGTTTGGTTCTTTGCAGGTCCAACTCCTGTGCGCCCCCCCCCCCCCCCGCCATATGTACCTCAGTGTGTGTTCTTCTGGTTCTTGACCCCTGGCTTTGTTCCTGACCTCTCACTTTAGCCTTCCTTGACTATTTTGCCCAGTGATTCACTACCACACACTATTCTGCCTACCCTGGTAGGCCAACTAGAATTAAAAAAAAACACTTTGTATAATCTATTGGTTATATTGGAAAAGATTCAACATATTCTAAAGTAAAACTTTTGTCTGCAAATTTACTAACACTGCCTGTGCATTGAGTTAACAGATTCTGCTGGGTCTAGTTCCTGTGTAAAGTTGTAGTATTCTAATGTGTCTATAAACATGAATATGCGGAAATGATTCCTTCATGATTCAAGGCTTTCAGTTCTAGGCACTCCCTTTTTCATCACTTTCAGGGCAACATGTCTACCTATGAAAGACATATTTAGTACAAAAAATTAAGGACTACAGGTGATGTCTAGTACATTGGCCATGGGTTGCTTTGGCTAAAATATGAAAGCTTAAATGGAGAGATTTAGCAATGGTAACCTCTAATGGGTTGAAAAGAAAACAGACATGTACCCATTGTTTTTCACTGTATGGTTACACATAATGTTTAAAACCCTGCATTGGGAGACAGCAGCTGGTGATGGTGTTGTACAAAACTTTTAGCATTTGGAGGAAAAATTGCATGCTTGAAGGCAGAGGGAAGATTGGACAGTTTAGTCAGTGCAAGGGCCCTGGTGGAGCGGTGAACCCCTAGTGGATTAGAGGGAATTGTGCCAATTTGGCTGAAGGAGGTTGGTGATTTTACTTTTGGTTTGGTGAGACGTCGCCAGAAAGTAGCAGTAGAGAAAAAAGGTGCAGGAGCGATGAGTGAAGGAGCAGAGACGGTTATCGGTTATAGGAGCTTGAGAGTTATCGGACTGGGGAGGAGAGGGTAAAGTGCCAGAAAAGACTCATACGGTTCGCAATTATCTGTTAAAATGTATTATTCACCCTGCACTAACAATGTGGCAAACTGAAGTCCATGAGAGCAGGTCCTGTAATGTGTGGCAGTTGCGCTTCTAAGCTTGTTCAGATCCAGGATTAGGATAAGATGAGTCTGTCGCAGAGATGGCTTGATGAAATAGCAGTTCAGAGTGGCAGCAGCAGAGGATGTGTTGGAGTCCGGGTGGATGAATAGGTCAGAGGCAGGAGATGGGAGTTGCCGAGTAAACTGTATGTCCCAAATTTGTTCCAATGACTGGATGAATTCTCAAAGCACTTGCAATTTGGCAGTAAGATTTGGGCATGTGACTTTGACTGTTTAATTAGAAGCGCTTTGGGCCCTGAATATGGATGGACTGATGGGAGTAACACTGAATTTTGGATATCAGTCATACCTGGGTAGGGGATTGGCAGCGCAATAAAATCATTTAATGCTAAACTGGGACAAATGGGTAGGGAACAGATAGTGCTATGACACAAATTTGTGCAATAAGTTAACTGAATTGAACAGCATACCATAGACAATCATAGAAAAATGGCATTTTAATAATCAAATACCAGAAATAGACACAGGTGAGCTGGGCAGAGTTACTGCTGGCTAGAGATGGGTGCAGGGTGAGTGAGCACAGATCCACCTTAATCCTGAGCAATTTACACTTCAGCACCTATGGGAAGGCAGCTGTTTCCTGACAGATAAGAACTTCAGTATTTACTGCATTACAAGTTCCCTCTGGTTCCATCAAAAATACTTTTCATTCTATGAAGTACCATCACTCTGTCATTCCCACAAGTTCATCTCATTCTGAATTACTTGGTTCCTAGAGGATGGGTCTTGAGAGTAGAGAATACCTAACATCTCTTGGGCCCTTCTGCTGAGGTTCTCCTGGCCCTTTGGTGGTGCAACATGGTCAAAGTCGTTCTGCCAAAGCTTTTTCCCATGGCATGTACCCTTTAAGGGCAACAAAAAAAGCTCAAAGGACCTAGATATCCACTCCAGGATGTAAAAGGATGGTCTCCTTGGGCTTCAGCTGGCAAAGCTCAGGCAACCTATATGGCATTTCTGGGAACATTGCTGGAACATCAGTACCCATGAACTGAGTTGGTTCAAAGTCACTCAGTTTTATGCCATGACATCTTTCATCCATAAGGTTCACTGGCTTCAGGTCTTTATGCACCAGTCTTTACTGTGCATATATTTAAGGGCATGGGATATGCACTGCACATCATTTCACTAGCACTTCTGGGATTCCAGCCTGGAAAAATAAAGCAATCTTTCATATACTTGTTTTAAACACTTCCCTTTTTTTTTTTTTTTTTTTTTTTTTTTTTTTTTTTTTTAAACCATGCAAAGACTCACAGGTTAAAGTTACTGCCACCAATCTTTGGCAGAAAAATCATGACATAATTCCTGGTAACTTAGTCCTGGTATTGTCACTGAAATATGTTCTAACTAAAATATTAGATTACTTGTCATCCCTAACACAGAAGGCAGGCAAACAATCTTAGAACTGGGGCAGTCATTCTGGTTACAACTGTAAAATCCATCACTGTTTTGTCAAGATTTTCCTTCCTTTCATGAAGTGAGAGAAATTTTTGTGCAAGATACCCGACAGGTGTTCTACCTAATACCTGCTATATGGTTCTACATAAGCTTAAATTGTTATCCAGCAGCTGGTGATGGCATTACACTTTCATGAGCTTTTGTCAGCAAATTGACCTTCCTCTGCTGAATAATGGAATGAAGGGATCCTGCTGGGGCCAGTTCCTGGGCAAAGGTGTAATATTCCAAGGTATGCATAAAACTGGATTACATTGAAATAATTCCTTCATGTCCAGTTAGAAATACTGACCGATCATGAAGGTGTGTAGTTCTAGAAAAGTTCTGAAAGCTCATAGGGGAAGTTCAGAAATGGTAAACCTGTCAGAAAAGAGCATGGAGGCTGTTAAGACACATAAAACTACTAATTTAGCAAATTTACAAGACTGGTTGAATTATTAAGACCTTTATGTGGTATAATTGCCAGCTACTTCACTAAAATTCTGCCTTCTGCTAATTAAACACTGTTAAGGTGAAGGACTGGTTGATCTTTGTGCAGTATGGTCTTCTGCTCAAATCTGTAACAACCCATAATTGTATTACTAGTTAGAATTTCACAGATAATTCTGCCATTACACAGAAATATTGTTGTAGTCATTCTGTAAATTGGCTAACTTCGTTATTGCCCTGTCAAAAATCGCAACTCGGCCCATAACTACCCCTGCTGAGTTGACATGCAATATGTTTTATTAGTAGTCTTTTTAACCTCCAAACTTGAGCTTTCATTTTATAAGGGGGGGGGGGGGGGGCGCGCAACATGTTGCCAACTAAAACACCTCATTTGCCTTCTTGACAATTGTTGGTTATCATGACTTCTGTGCAATAAACATAAATTTCCACAATGGCAATTTACGAATCTTCAAACAGTGGCAGTAGAGTACATACATTTTTGTGGCCATTTCCAGAATAAATCGGGATATGTTTTGACCCATCTATTCTGTAGAGGTATACTCCTGTGGTGTGGTTGGTTAGTATGGCCATATCCAAAATATGATTAGGATAGATAATTAACCATTTAACACCTCTTAACCTATGTGTTTTGCCTTGTGACTTCTTCAGGGTACTACTGAGAGCAGCTACATTCTATACAAGCATATTGATGATATAGATATAACTGCCATGTATTCTAATGTTGATCAATGAACATCTTCTTGCCTAACAGACATTAAAGTCATTGTATGTATGTTTAATGCACAGATTCCAAATATGGTATTGTTTTTTTTCTAGATTGGCTATTGGTTTTGAAATAATGACCTCAGAGAAAACTAATGAAACATGATAAAATAAACTATATATGCCTAAAATAACAAAATTAATTTCTGAAAGAATTATTGTCAGTCAATATATTATATATTCCGCATAATTACAGAACTAATCACAAAGGGAATTAAAAACTGTTCAGGCTCCAGCAGTAATCTGCTTTCATGTGTTTATCCCATCTGCTCTGATCCCTGAGACCTTCTATCACTTTACATCTTGATGGAACCTCTCCCCTTGTTCCTCGTCAGGTTTTCTGGAAATTTTTGATTGAATAAAGTATTTTATTAGTTACACAAATCGAAAACAATACACTCAGGGTTCAAACACACACGGAAGTGCAACGCAGCGCATAACACTACATTAAAATCCCCCGAAACACACTCGCAAATAAATACATACATCCCTCCACACTGCAGCTATATACTGCACACAACCCCAACAGATTGTCAAACCACACTTTGAGAAGGCGGGAGGTAAACGTCCAACTTTGCCATGATGCTGGAGCTGCACCCGTCCTTCTCTATTGGGCAGTTGAACTCAACACCCATATTACTGCCCTGGTGGTCGCGAGTTGGGTCTGTAAAAGCTCCAGCCACTCATTCTTCTCAGGGGAGGCGTACACGTTGATGAGCCTAACTAGCTCTCCTGCCCACGAACCGTCTACGACCAGAAGACGGCCGCAGACGAGATCGTGGACAGCGTCAAGCGTGAAACGCCCACCCCTGATCAGAATGGCTACACCTGCTGACTTGCAGTCGCCACCTCCAGACCAGTAAGAGGGACACTGGGAGCACAGGTGACTGTATCTCCAAGAGGGGGGAAGAGCGCATTCCTGCAGCATGACTATGTCTCCTGGTTGAGTATCAATGAAACTGAGTACAGTCTGCCTTCTGACAGGGTCTCTTCTGCTCCTAACATTGATGGAAAAGATTGATATCTTAGCCATAATGATTCGGAGAAAAGTGACGCTTCAGTCGGAGACTGTACGACTTGCACCAAGAGGAGGGCAGCTCCCTTCTCCTCAATCATTTCCCATAACGCACTGTCCTCCTCCGTGGGGTGGGGGGGTAATAAGCTGGGGTCGTGGGGTATGGTGTCTAGATACTCGACGACCTTGGCGAGGTCCTCGGTGATCTGGGTGGGGTGGAGAAGGAGTTTCCTCCTCCTTGGCCTGCCTCTTTAGGGACAATTCTTTGTCCGGGACAGGGCTCTGGGGGAGTTTCCTCTTTCCCCTCGTGAGGGCACCTGAGGTGTCCATCTCGGGAGGAGGAAGGGAGGGGAATGCCACTTCTGAGGAGAGGTCAGGGGGTGGTGGTGTTGGGGGTTGTGGGTGTTGGGTCTGTGGTGTGGTGTTGGGTTGGGGGGTGGGGCGGCTGGGGAAGGGGTTTGGGTTTCTGGGGTGGTGGTGGACTGTGGGTCCGCCGGTTGGGGGGGAGCTTGTTGCTCCGGGTTGGGTTTGTGGGGTCTGGGTTGGTGGAGGGGAGGATTGGGGTTGGGGGGGTTGGTATCGGGGCAGGGCTTGCAGGGTTGGGGTTTTGGAACCAGGTCCAGTGGACCTGGGGGAGGTTTTTGGCATTCTTGGGGCATTCCCGGTATAGGTGGTCTTTTCCCCCGCAGAGGTTGCAGACCTTAGTCCGAGGACAGTCCTTGGACTCGTGCCCTTTGACAGGGCAGAGTCTACAGAACACTGCGGGGCAGTCCTTATCTACGTGGCCTTCTGCTCCGCACCTTCTGCAGGTCCGGGGCATGTCCTCGTAGTGGAGGATTCCGGGGCATGGGCCGAGGTTGATGCACTGGTGCAAGTGCAGGAGGTCCCCCGTGGTGGGGTCTCTCCTAAGCTTACATGTGAGGGTCCGCTTCCACTCCAGAAGCTGTTGGCGTCCAGGATCCGGGTTGGCGCTCTCAGCACTGTGCAGAACCTCTTCAGGTACGTGGCGATGTCTTGTCCTGGGATGTGAGGGCTGCGCATGGACACCGTGACTCTTCTTTCCTCCCGTTGAATGGGCGAGTTGGCAACAAAGTTGCCGAAAGGAGATCCGGGTTCTGCCGCCTTCACTTTCTCCCAATATCTTCTGCACACTTGTAGGGACACAAATGTGATGTAGAAGATTCCTCTTATGAAGGCCTGGATGGAGAGGGTCTCCGCCTTGGAGAATCCTTGGTCGATGACCATCTTCCTTCCGAAAACCTCTGCTGTCATATCCAGGACCCTTCCGTTCACCTCCTTTAGTTGGAGGACGACCGTCTGCTTCATCCAGGGTTCCAGGGCTGGAACCCCCTTTGCTGTCTGGCGTCTTCCGCTTGCCTCTGCTCCTGCAGCTAGGGCTGGTCTAGTGGAGGGTCTTTCTTCCTGCACCCGGCTGGCTTGGGCCTGTTCCAGGTGCTTTTTCTTTTCCTGTTGCTTCTTGGGGGGCCATCTTCGCCTTGGTCTCAGACACCTCGGGCTGCGGCTTCGGCTTTGCCTAAGGGCAAAGGCAGATTTTTTTAAGAAAATCAAGTCAAAACCCTCAGCTCAGCCAAAGGGCAAACTTGTATTCATCATCATAAAAAATTTTTAAAAGAATTTTCATTTAGCCAAATAATGAAACCTCAGCATAAAAAAACATAACAGTCGAGAAAACTAGACAAAATTATGCTACCTCTCCCCTACACCCAATCCCAAAATTGATGACAGCTCTTATTCAATATCAAGAAGAATATTCCACATTGGAATATTCCACAAACTTTTTGCTCTTTTCTGGCCCGTCCTCTTCTTATCCCTCAAATAAAAGGGGATCATTTCAGCTATTGCCAATTTACAAACTTCAATCTCATCCAGCTCATCTTGTTTAAAGATCCAGACTTTTCTACTCTTCCAGATAGCCATCTTGATACAATTAATGGCAATCCAAAAGACCTCCGCATGGTCACTGTCTTTAGGGCCTCCCATGCCATACAAGATCACTTCATGGGTCAAGGACCAAGCTCCGGTTAAGGCTTTTAAAATAACTCCGCAGATCTTTCATACCCTTTGAGCAAAAGCACAATTCCAGAATACATGGAAGGTTGTCTCTGCATTGTCACATCCTTTCCTAGGGCATCAAGGATTTTGCCCCATCCTTCTCTCATATTGAAAGGCTCTCGTTGGCACACAATCATGGACTATCTGCCATGACAGATCTTTTAACTCATTTGATAAGGCAGGGGAATTAACCTTCATCCAAATACCCGCTGACACTTCCAAGTAATTCAGTACCCTACACAGCATCTTGTCGGCTTCGTTTGCTCGCTTAATTTTCCGAGGATCCAGCAATATTTCCAGATCATACGGCTCAAGGTCAAAAAATCTAATTATGTTGTCATCGAAAAAACAATGAGCAGGCGGTGTTAAGCATCATGGCCGATTTCCTCTTCTGTCCACCCAGCCTCTCTTCTGGAAACGATATATGATTGGCTATTGCAGAAAAAAGACCAATCGTAATCCTCTGTCCGTGTTTTCTGTAAACAGCGAAGAAAAGGATCCACAAATGCTCCTTCAAGTCAGGCACACCTTTTACCTCCTTTCTCCAAGGGTCTCTGCAAAACAGTCCTTTTCAATTTTTCTGCAATATTTTGGGTAAACGTTGTAATATTCTTTCATTCGGGGGATACACTAGTCCCAAAAACGTCATGACAGGCAGAAGGACACTCTTGATAATCAGAACCTTTCCTGTGAACGACAATTTCCTCAGATTCCAAAAATCAACTTTCTTTTGCGTCTTTTCAATGCACTTTTCCCAACTGCTCCTGCCATCATTAACCTCATCAAAAAACACGCCTAATATTTTCAAGGCTTCTCTCTGTGTTCAGATGGTTACCTCCTCATGCGCCCAGTCTCCAATAAGAAAACATCCACATTTTTGCAGATTAAGACTGAATCCGGTTCCTGTGCAGAAAAACTCCATCCGCCATATAGCTCTGTTTACCGCTCTGCCAGATTCGCAAAGAATGGTGACATCGTCCATATATGCTATGGTTGTTATCTCTTTGCCACCACTTCCAGGCAACGGGATCCCTCTGATCACTTTATCCGATTTGAGGCTCCACAAAAGTGACTCCAGAGCACAAACAAAGAATAGGCGATAAAGGGCAGCCCTGTTTGACTCCCGACAACAAAGGTATTGCTGCAGTTAAGTTGCCGTTCACACAGATCCTGCTCGTCACTCCAGCGTACATGCCCTGGAATCTTCTCACCATGCCATCAGTCAAACCCATCTTCTGTAAAACTGCCCACAGCCAGACATGGGACACACGGTCATAGGCCTTCTGAAAATCCAAGGACACTAAAGCCACTTTTTATCGTCTGCTGGACTGCCACCAAATCGCATCTTTTAAAAGATTCAGATGATCTTGGATACTACGTCCTGGAATCCCGCAAACTTGGTCCCGTGTAGGAGTTTCCCAAGAATCTTTTTCAACCTGTTCACTAGTTTAGCATACACTTTGTAATCCGAATTCAACAGAGTAATAGGCCTCCAATTTTCTAAACTTTCCAAATCTCCCTTCTTTGGTAACAAGGTTACCACTCCTTGTTTCCAAGACCTAGGCATTTGACCATCCTTGAACACTTCGGACAATACAGCCACAAAATCTTCGCCCAAAACACCCCAAAATTTCTGGTATAGATCCACAGGTAGGCCATCTTGCCCAGGTGTTTTGTGTTTTTGACATTTTTTCAAGGCCATCAAGACTTCTGTGACAGTAATATTGTGTTCCAGCACCTCCTGATCCTCACTGTCAAGGGGATTATCCAACAGACCTAGATGACCTTTTTCCACCTTAGCCCTATTGATAACTGCTTTGCCTTTCTCCAGAATAGCTTTAGCCAAGTCTTGTTTCGCCTTTGCCAATTTACTATCCACCGCGATTCCACACTGCTTCATCGATATAAGAGCTTGAACTCGCATATTTAGGATTTTATATACTCTTTTCCTTCTCAAGCCTTCTCGTTTGCCAAGGGACATGAAAAAACCTTTTAATTCCCTCTTCATCATGTCCCACCAATCACGTTTAGAACTAAACATACATTGTTTTAGTTTTAACTCTTTATATTTCCTCAAACTCTTCCTCAAAAGTTGCTCCCAGTAATAACTGTGTGTTCAGTCTCCAAACTCCTTGGCCTCTTTCAGCTCCGGTTATTATTTTCCCTTTAATAAGCTTGTGATCTGAAAAACCAGTATCTTCCAACAACATGCTATCCATCTCCAGCTCATCAGCAATAAGTAGGTAATAAATCCTAGATTGGCATCCACTATTAGCCCAGGTGTAACCAGGGTGCCCACCCCTCATTAACCTCCAACCATGTTTCAAGTGACAGTCACATATGAAATCATATAGCATTTTTGAAGTTTTGTCATGCAACCGAGTAGTAGAATCTCTTGATTCGCCTTTCACCACACAGTTAAAGTCCCCGATCACTACTATCGGTTCGGATCCAGGTACATAAACTTTGAGTCCAAAAAAAAAACGCACGCTCCTGTTTCCTCACAGGGGCATACACGTTGAGAATCCTTAAAGTTTTGCCACCGAATTCAAAGGTGGCCAATAAGGCCCTGCCCGGTATTAAGTCTTGGAAAGACGGCAAGTTCAAGGCTCCCCCTTTGAAAAGAATGGCCACTCCTGTGGCTTTATTATCATTATCCCCAGACCAAAGGGATCGATATGTCCATTCTTTTGACAGGAATTTGTAATTAGGATGATAGTCAATCCCACATTCCTGTATGCAAATGATATCACAGTCTGTGACAGAAAAAAAGTCCAAAATTGTAGCTCTCCTTGCTGCCGACCTTAGACTCCTAACATTGAGGGAGCAAATCTGCAGACATGCTATCAGTATTATGGAGAGGGAACATCACTTTCTAACAAATTTAAAGCACCAAAGTAATCCGCCGGGTTCGCACCATATGAGAATTTTGGCAGAATCTTGCCGCCCTCCACTTGCCTCACCACACCAGACGCCTCCGATAACTTCCATTTTGTCTTCGACCTCCGATTCTGAGATATGCCCCGACTTCCTCCTTTTCTTCCTCTTGGATTCAATTTGCTTAAACCCGCCCAGCCTCTCAACTTCTTTCTTACTTCATCTGTGACAGGCATCTCAACACTGTTTCAATGACTTTCCCCGCCTCCTCCACTCTGGTGGGGCCCTCAACCCCTTCCACAGCTGCTGGTCTTTCCTCCTCACTGCAATTGGACGAGACATCTCCACCCCCAACAGCAGCTGGCATGGGGCTTTCCGGAACCTCAGTAATCTCTACATTCTGTGATAATGGCTGCTGATTGACCTGCTCTGTAGCAGCAATCACTGTCCCTGTGCTAGCAGTCTCACAGCTCGGTTGATCATCAGGATCCTCTTCTCTTTAGCAGCTTCTGCATAAGATTTTTTGCGCACTGGACAATTCCAGAACATGTGGCCTGTCCCTCCACAACAATTACATTCTTTTCCTTTGGGGCAATCTTTTGCCAGATGACCAGTCACACCACACCTCCTGCAACAATCAATCCCCACTGTGCAGTCCTCTTTGCTGTGCCTAAACTGGCCACACTTAACACAGTATTTTGGCATGCCATTATAAAACAGCACCCCTTTGTCTCTCCCAAGAAAAAAATATTGAGGCAAATGCTTCACCCCATCCAAAGACTCAGAACAAGAGCGCAGCTTGACTCTATATTTACACTTGCCATTTCACAGACCCTCAGAATTAAAGATCTTGCCAATTAATGTCACTTTTTCGCAATATCTCTTCGAAAAGAGAGTAACATCAAGGTGGGGGGAAAAAAGGGTTGTACATATGTACAGTGACCACCACCTCCTCAGGATCCATCAGCGGCATAAAAAAAGCCCATGCAAATCTTCATTATGTAAATTCCTCCTCAAAGCACCCAAGAATTTCGCATAAGGTAAATATTCAAAAAAAGGTCAGAAAATACTCCTCTTTTTTTTGTTGTCTTTACAGCACAGGATGTCCTCTCTTGGCCTGCAGTGCTCCCAGCAGAACATTCCGGACCATATATTTCAGATCAAACTTCTCAGAAAAGTCGGAATCCACCGCAATCTTCACGGAATTCTTGACCCTCGGCTCCAGGGGGCCAGGGCTAATGATGCGAGGTCCAGGGGTCTCCATTGTAGAAAAGAACTTCTTTTCCTCAAACTACTGCTCCAAAAATGACTCCACACAGCATTGATCGCTTCTATGGCTCCATGCCTCAGATGGTATGTGAGGTGGACCACAGTGTTCTTCCCAAAAAACTGATAAGAACAGATTTTTTTACATTTTTATTATAAAATTAGAAAACGGATGAAACAACGATACATAAACTTTTAACATAATTTGCAATTTGCGATAACATAAAGTGATTTCGGGATATGATAAAGCAAAGAAAACGTGTCTCAAGGTTAGTAAATAAAAGTCCTTTTATGCAGGTAAAAAGTCCATGTTGAACAAAGGGTCCATGAGTTAACTTAACTCAAAGAAGGGTTTGCTCCAAAAAAAGGTCCATAATCCTTGGGGGAAAAAAAGGGGATAACAGAATATAACTTGAGGGCTCCTGCCCAAGAAAGAAACAATTTTCCAATGGAAAGGCCACCCACCTCTAGGGGAAGGGCTGGGCCATATTAAAGCATATTATGTTTGTGGACACCTGTCTGAGGACGGGCTGTACCACTCATCCTACATTCATATTGTACATAATGCTTACGTTATTTACAATCCGATTCATTTTAGATAACATCACATACAATTATCTTCACATTTTAATAAAAATAACATATTCCTATGGTCCCCTGTCACAGGACAGGCCATACCATACCAGTGGAATCACCTTAACAGAGCATTTTTGGTGATTCTCGAATTTCAAAGGGGAATCAATTTAACCCCTCTTACACTTTGTTAGGATCACTGTTTTTAACAATATTTCCCTTTTGAATATAGGGTACCATCAATTTACAGTACATTTGACCTTTTTTCCTTAAAAAGGACATCAGTTCCATTAACATTTTGAGTTTGGCTATATCCCCAATCTTGGGAAGCCTTTCCGAAAAAAAACCAATGGCTTCACACAAGGGCTTACTTATTGCCTTGCTAAGCCTGGTATCATGAACACAGCGCAAGGAAATTTTTGTTAATGTTCTGCCTCCCGACAAGGGTTTCAGCTGTACACACCAAGGAGGGTTTCCCCTCAAAGATTGACCCTTTGCATACACAATTTTTATCATATCCTCTTATTTCTTTGCCTCTTTTGGAGCTTTGATCCAAGCTTTTTTTTCCCCAAATTTCACACGTGTATTAATTTGACCAATTTTATACAGAAAACAGATTAGCATCCAAGTTATTATGATTTCTTTCCAGTTTACAACATTTTCTAGGTAAGTATCCCATACATAGTATTGTATATTATTTTAGAATACATTTCTTTACCTAACCATCTCATTGCTTATTTGCAGGTTACACTTCCTAGGTAAGTTTTTGGTATGTACAATTTTATTCCCTTCTACCAATACTAACTCGTTACTGAATGTTTTTAACCCCTACCTATGCCGGCATTCTCATGTCTTATGAACCTGGTAGTTTCTTGGTGAGAGCTCATTCAACCCAGCTGTTTAACATAAAGGGAAAAAAAGGGTTAATAAATGTGCCCGTTCTGTTAACCTGTAAAGGAAGAATTAATATTAGTTGTCCCTGCCTAGCGTGGAATTCCACAACAAAATATTCCATTCCTTTACTGCCCTGGGCGTCCCCAGTTTTTTGTCTCAGAAAAAAATTGTACATCTTGCTTATAGCATACCTTATGCACTCTGTTGATGACACATGATTTGTTTTAAACAAATATAAGTTCCTCATTTTCCACAAAGCTAACTTCAGACAATTTATCGTTGTCCAAAATGTTTGAGCATTGATTGATGGGATTTGTCCCAAAGTACCACACAGGATTATTTGATGATCTAAGTTTTGCAAACCTGATTGAATCTTTAAGACTTTGCCAGCTTTCCTCCATACCTCCTGAGCATACGGGCAGTTTCATATGACATGTAAGGTTGTTTCTTCTGCTCTGCATTCCAATCTTGGGCATTTAGCACATGCTACAATGCCCCTTCTATGTTGAAACGCCCTGTGGGGAGACTTTCGTGTACCGTTTGCCAGGCAATATCTTTTAGCTCATTGGACAAGTATTTTTGATTGACCATTTCCCATATGCTTTTGGATTTAGACTCCCCAAAGTTTGCAACTGGTGCTACTATTTCATTTTGTACTTGTTTTTTGAGAGTCTACTTGTAGTTCACCAAAGAATCTGAATCCAGATATTTTAAATCATTTTCAACTATGAATTTTTCCAATATTACATATTGCTTGGGTGGAGTTAATAAAATTGGGCTGGTTTGGCTTGGTTTGTACCATGCCCTTCTCCTGAATATGACCCGCAGCATATTTTAGAAACGGACTCCAGTAGTTTTCTTTGTTTTTTTTAAACACCTAAAGCAAAGAAAAGTAGCTACCCCACAATGCCGCTCTCAGATTAGGGTTTTTTTTGCCACCTTTGACTTTCTCTTTGCATGATTTCTCAACTTTTTCTGCGGTGGAACTCCATATGAAACGAAACATAATTTTGTTTAATTGTCTTATCGTACTGTTAGGGGGAAATACGGAACATGGGTATAGCATTAATGGGAGTAGGACAGATTTTGTGACAAGGATTTTCCCTTCCAAAGTTAATCTCCTTATTTTCCAAAATTCTACTTTCTGGATGACTTTATTTCTGACTTTCTCCCAGCTCAAATTTCCGTTATTTGCATCAAATATGACGCCCAATATTTTTACTGCCTCCACAGTTTTAATTCTAATGTTTTCTTTTTGCCAGTTTCCAAGTATAAGACATTCGCATTTGTCTAAATTCAGTTTGAATCCTGAGCCTAAGCAAAATATATGTCAGCAGTAATACTCTGTTAATTGCCGCCTCTGAGGTACACATTACCACATCGTCCATATAAGCTGCCACTTTTGCCACGACCCCGCTACCTCCCGGAAGGTGAACCCCTCTTACCCACTTTTCCTTCCTGATAAAGGATAGTAATGGCTCCAACGCACAAACAAAGAGTAGCGGGGACAGCGACAACCTTGCTTTACTCCCGCATCTTCGCATCTTTCCATCTTGGGCAAGGCTGTACAACCATCACTTGTGTTTTTCATGATTTTATTGTTGTTTACCTGTATTACATTCACTTTTCTGCTTTTTTTGTACCCAAAGACATGTCCATTTCCTCCTCTTCTTCGCACGCAACTGGTTTCCCGGGGTTACAAGATGTCCTTTCAGGTATATCTCCAGACATACCCGGATTCACAGGCGTACTGGAGTCGTTGACCTCGCCCGTCAGCGGCACCGGCATACCCGCTCCTCCATCCTGGACAGGCAGATCTTGCCGGGCTGTCTCCGCAGCTACCGACATCTGGGTCTCTTCCACTTGATTCAATCTGCTCCCTTCTGCTCGTGGATATTCAGCTGCAACAACAAATTCAGGTGAGTTTCTGACAGCATGAGCATATGATTTTCTTACACTGCATTCTCTAAAAGAATGCCCGGCATCTCCACAACTATTACATATTTCATTCTGGCAGTCTTTGCCCACACTTCCTGCAAGTTTTAATCTCTTTATTTGGGCAGTCCTCTGCCATGTGCCAATACTCTTTGCATTGTCTGCAATATCTAGGCATCCCTTTGTAGTGCACAAATACCCTGTCACGTCCCAGCAAAATAACAGATGGGAGGTGAAAAACACCACCGGAGCTTGTCGGATCTGGTTTCAGAATAACTTTAAAAATTTACCGTTCCAAATTCCATAATCGTTTGTATCCCTCATCACAAATCTGACCTTGTAGCAGACGCGATTTAAGTAGAACAAAATATCTTCTGGCTGTATCTAAGGGTTGTGCATTGTTACCGAAACTGCAATCTCTCCGCAGGTATATAAAGGCACAAATTCTAGTCCACATAAGTCCTGCTCATCAATATTTTTAGCAACTTTATCATAAAAGGCATTGCACACAAACTGATCTGTGAAGGTAAAAAAAACTCATTACCTTTCGTTTTTTTTGATTGAATAAATTGCTTTATTAATCACATTTTTCAAAAACCATACAATCAGGGTTCATACATACATGGAATTGCGACGCAGCGCATAACACTACATTACAATCCCCCACAACACACTCGCAAATAAATACATACATCCCTCCATACTGCGGCTTTGTGCCGCAAACCACCCCAACCGATTGTCAATCCACATCTTAAACCGGTCTGAGACCATCCCTAAGGGCTCTCCCAGGCCCGAAGCTTTATTGAGCTCTTACAAAACTAATTTCACACTTTTCACACATTTAAACACTTCTGAAGAGAACTTGGGGGAGAGGGGAAAGGGGGCCTTTTCAGGCATCGTCTTCCTCTTCTGGAAAGTCCATGAGGGTGTAGTCCCTGATCAGACTGAGAGACAGTCTGCGGCAGTCCGCTATGGACATCCTCTCCCTCCGGAAGATAAGGCGCTTCCTAGCGCACCAGATAGCGTCCTTAATACAGTTCAAAACCCTCCAAGCTCCTTCGACTTCTTCCGTGAATTCGCCGTGGAACAGGCCATACAACATAGCGCAGTATGTGATGGCTGTTCTCGGTACTGTTCTCGGGCTCAGTTCCTGTTCCATGGTCTTCAACACGGCTTGGGCGTAGGGGCACTGCCAGAAGACATGCAAGGCCGTCTCCTCTTCGATGACGCAGAAGGGGCAGTGTCTGTACCTACATAAGTTCCTGGCATGCATGAAAGTTCTTAAGGGCAGTCCTCCTTGGACCGCCATCCAGGCCAAATCCCCGTGCCGGTTGGTAAGTCTTTTGGACCCGATGTTGATCCAGATTTCCTCGCAGGTGACTGCGTTTCTACCCGGAACAGGTTCCATTGAGTCCTTTGCACGGATCTGTTTGTAGATGGTCTTCGGCTTCCACAGGTCGGGCCTGATGCCCTGCAGCTCGTTTTCCTTGATGAACTTGAAGTTGTCCAAGTAGAACCAAGGTGTGTCCCAGTTGTATGGCACGGAGCTGTCCCATCCTAGGCTCCTCCAGAGTGGGAGGAGGAAGAATCTTGACATGGCGTTCCCTGCAGAAGTCGAAGATCGATACACCAGTGTCCTTCTTACGGCGTTGCAGGCGAAGAATATCCTCAGCATCGTCGCAATGTCCGGGACTCCTTTGCCGCCCTTCCGATGTTCTTTAAACATTGTTGTTCTCTTTACTCGGTCCATCTTCGAGCCCCAGATGAAGTGGAAGGTCGCCCTCGTGATGGCCTTGCAGGTGTTGGTGCGTGGGGGCCAGGCTTGGGCGAGGTACTGCAACACAGGGAGGATTTCACTGCGGAGTACTTGCGTCTTCCCTTCGATGGTGAGGTCTCTGAGGCTCCAGAGGCCGAACTTCTGTTTCATTTTAGACAGCCTCTCTTCCCAGGACTTCAGGGCTGCTCCTTCCTTCCCGAACCAGACGCCAAGGATCTTGATGAAGTCCGGTTGGATGTTGAAGGGGATGGGCGCAGAGGAAGGCAGGTACCAGTTTCCGAAGAGCATGGCTTCTGACTTCCCGCAGTTGACTTTTGCCCCTGACGCTCGGCCGAAGTCTTCGCAGATCTGGACGAGCACGTCGATGGAACGCTTGTCCGCGCAGAACACCGTCATGTCATCCGTGTAGAGCGAGCACTTCGCTTCCCTTCTGTCTGGACCTGGTGCGGTGATCCCTCTGATCTCTGGGTTCCGTCTGATGCATTCGGCGAAGAGCTCTATACAACAAACAAAAAGAGGTGACAGAGGGCAGCCTTGTCTGACCCCAGAGAGGACCGGGAAGGGGTCAGTCTTCCAGCCGTTCACCAGCACTGTGCTGTGGATATCAAGGTACATAAGGTTAACATATGAACAGAACATGTCGCCTAGACCATACTTACGGAGGGCTCTAAGCATGAGCCCATGGGAGACACAGTCAAAGGCCTTCTCCTGGTCAAGACTGACCAGGGCGGCGTGGATGTTGCAGTCCTGGATGTAGTGGACCGTGTCTCTAACCAGTGCGAGGCTGTCCGCAATCCGTCGCCCTGGAATTCTGCAGGTCTGGTCCGGGTGGATGATCTGTCCGATAACCTTTAGCCGGTTGGCCAGTACCTTGGCGAGGATCTTGTAGTCCACGTTGAGGAGAGAAATGGGACGCCAGTTTTTGAGGTCGCATTTCTCGCCCTTCCGCTTACACAAGATCGTAATCATGCCCTCCCTCAGCGATGGCGGCATTCTGCCCTCCTCCGCCAACTCCTCGTACAGCTCGAGCAGTTCCGGGCCTACGAGATCCCACAGCGCTACATAGAGCTCCGCTGGGAGACCGTCGCAGCCCGGGGTCCTGCCTCGCCTAAAGGATTTGACGGCCGAGGTCAGCTCCTCCATAGTGAGGGGAGCGTCCGTGGACGCCGCGCCTGCAGGATCAAGGGTGTTGGTGATACCTGACAGGAACCGGTTCGCAGCGTCGTCATCCGTGTCTTTGGGCGAGTAGAGGTTCCGGTAGAAGTCACTGACAACTTCCATTACCTCCTGACTTACCCTTCCGGAGAGGGCCGATCGAGTCCCGCAGTTCGGCTAGGGGTGTGTGGCCAGAGTGGAGTTTCCTGAAAAAGAAAGAGTTACACTTCTCACCTTTCTCTAGATGCTCCACCTTGGAACGGAAGATGATGCGCCTGGCGTCCTCCTCGAAGTGCTGTTTCAAGCGCTTCTTGGTCTCTCTTCCAGGTCTCGCCTAACGTCCCATCCGCATTGGTAGAGGTCCTGCAAGGACTGCAGCTCACGCTGCAGTCTCTTGAGTTCCCTCTTCCTTGCGCACACCTGCTGACGTCCCCTCGCTTGAAAGAAGCTGCGGAGCTTGACCTTCACGAACTCCCACCATTCACTTACCTTTCCGAAAAGTTCCTTATCCTCCCTCCAGTTGACATACTCACCCCTCAGTTCCTCCATCAGTTCCTCCCTTTCCAGCAGGGCGGTGTTCAGCTTCCAGGAGCCTGGGCCCGGGCCGAAGCCCTTGCCAAGGTCCCCCTGGAAGAGAAGGGCCCTATGGTCCGAGAAGAAGCAGGGGACCATGGAGTGGCTGTTGTACGTTACCTCTCTGGATGTAAAGATGGTCTATCCTTGAGCGGACAGATCCATCGGGGCGGCACCAGGTGTAATTTGCGGCACCGTTTCCGATGGAGCCTACAACGTCCTTCAAGGAAGCCTCCGCCACCATCTCTTTGAGAATGCGGGAGGTAACGTCCAACTTTGCCATGATGCCTGAGCTGCGCCCGTCCTCCTCTATCGGGCAGTTGAAATCACCACCCATTATTACTGCCCTGGTGGTTGCGAGTTGGGTCCTCAGGGTCTGGAAAAGTTCCAGCCGCTCATTCTTCTCGGGAGGCGTACACGTTGATGAGCCTAACTGGCTCTCCTGCCCACGAACAGTCTACGACCAGCAGGCGGCCGCAAACGAGATTGTGGACAGCGTCAAGCGTGAAACGCTCACCCCTGATCAGAATGGCTACTCCTGCTGACTTGCAGTCGCCACCACCAGACCAGTAAGAGGGACCCTGGGTCCACTGGGAGCACAGGTGACTGTATCTCCTAGAGGGGGGGAGGGCACATTCCTGCAGCATGACTATGTCTCCTGGTTGGGTGTCAATGAAACTGCGAACGGTCTGCCTTCTGACGGGGTCTCTTATGCTCCTAACATTGATGGAGAAGATTGATATCTTAGCCATAATGATTTGGAGAGAAGTGACTCATCAGTCGGGGACCGTGCGACTTACACCATGAGGGGGGCAGCTCCCTCCTCCTCAATCATTTCCCATAACGCACTGTCCTCCTCTGTGGGGGGGCTAATAGGCTAGGGTCGTGTGGTATGGTGGCCAGATACTCGACGACCTCGGTGATCTGGGTGGGGTGGAGAAGGGGAGTTTCCTCCTCCTTGGCCTGCCTCTTTAAGGACAATTTCTTTTCCGGGACAGGGCTCTGGGGGAGTTTCCTCTTTCCCCTCGTGAGGGCACCTGAGGTGTCCATCTCGATGGGAGGAGGAAGGGAGGGGAATGCCTCTTCTGAGGAGAGGTC
>NC_092861.1:14104495-14134444 GCF_032062135.1 Pyxicephalus adspersus | reverse complement strand
GTTTCTGGGGTGGTGGCGGACTGTGGGTCCGCCGGTTGGGGGGGAGCTTGTTGCTCCGGGTTGGTTTGGGGGGTTGGGTTTCTGGGGGGGGTCTGGGTTGTGGGTTGGGAGGGGGGGTGGTATCAAGGCGGGGCTTGCAGGGTTGGGGCTTGGAGCCAGGTCCAGTGGATCTGGGGGAGGTTTTTGGCCAGGTGGCTTGGGTGGGGTCCTGGGGGTTGGTGGGGATGGTTTTGGAGGAGGGTGGTCTGGTAGCGACTGGTAGGGGGGTGGGCTGCCCTCGAGTATCTGGGGGTCTGTACTCACCTCCGGTGGACTGTCCCCCTCGGTTGTCACATCCTGTGTTGTTGCCTCCTGTGCCTCTAACTACCCCGGCATAGGACCTGGTCCTTTTGGGGCATTCCCGGTAAAGATGGTCCTTACCTCCGCAAAGGTTACAGACCTTAGTCCGAGGGCAGTCCTTGGACTCGTGTCCTGTGACTCGGCAGAGTCTACAGAACACTGCGGGGCAATCCTCCCCTACGTGGCTTTCTACCCCGCACCTTCTGCAGGTCCGGGGCATATCCTCGTAATGGAGGATTCCGGGGCATGGGCCGGGATTAATGCTCTGGGGCAAGTGCAAGAGGTCCCCCGTGGTGGGGTCTCTCCTAAGCTTGCAAGCGAGGGTCCACTTACCAGTCCAGAAGCCGTTGGCGTCCAGGATCTGGGTTGGCTCTCTCGGCACCGTGCAGAACCTCTTCAGGAATGTCGCAATGTCTTGTCCTGGAATGTGAGGGCTTCACATTGACACCGTGACTCTTCTTTCTTCCCGTTGAATGGGCGAATCTGCAACGAAGTTGCTGAAAGGAGATCCGGGTTCTACCGCCTTCACTTTCTCCCAGTATCTTCTACACACTTGTAGGGACACAAATGTCACGTAGAAGATGCCTCTTACGAAGGCCTGGATGGAGAGGGTCTCCACCTTGGCGAAGCCTTGGTCGATGACCATCTTCTTCCCAAACACCTCCCTCCCGTTCACCTCCTTCAATTGGAGGACGACCGTCTGCTTCATCCAGGGTTCCAGGGCTGGAACCCCGTCCATCGTCTGGCGTCTTCCATTTGCCTCTGCTCCTGCAGCTGGGGATGGTCTTGCTGGGGCGGAGGTGGAGGGTCTTTCTTCTTGCACCTGGTTGGCCAGGCGTTTCTTTTTCTCTTGTTGCTTCTTGGGGGCCATCTTCGCTTCCCTCTGGAACACTTCGGGCTTCGGCTTCTGCTTCGGCTTCTGGCGTCGGCTTCGGCTGCTGGCGTCGGCTTCCTCGCTCGGTGTCTTGCTGGTTGGCTTCGGTGGCTCCTCGGGATCTCTTCGCTCTTTTGCCTTTGTAAAGGCAGTTTGGTGTCCACTACCGGGGTAGTGACAAAGGTGGGGGTAAGGGAGGATCGCAAGCTCGTTCCTGGCAAGGGCTAAGCCTCTAACCCAATAGCAGCAAGTAGGTGAAGCCGAATTTAATCGACAATCCTACAGGGCCGAGTGGAGGGTACCTCACCAGGACCAAATGGCTGGGATAGACCAAGCGAGATCCACCGTATCCACTTAAAAAGTTTCAACACCCCTAAGGGCAATGGCCGATATTTTTTTTTTTTTCCTCAGTTTGGATATCTTAGAAGCAATAACCGAAATTTCATACTTCCGATATTCCTACATCACTGGAAAAAATATCAAAACTTATAATAAAAAACCTTAAGAGTATACTCTCCATTTATTAATCTGCCATAGGTCCGCAGCCTTTTGTGGCCCCAACAAGGACCGGTCCTGCCAATAATAAGTATATAAGGACCCGAGGCCTAACTTTACGCACTCTTGTGTGCTAATGACATTATTTTTAAGCACGAGGATACCCCGTGCCTTCCATATAGCAGATTTCATGGTATTTAAGAAGCACCAAACAACTTTAAAATTTTCTCTCGACAGACCTTCCCCAAATAAGACTAGTTCGTAACAAAAGCGACCTGTCCAACCCATGTCTTTAAGAATTGATGCAACTCTCCTCCAAACTTCCTGCGCAAAGTCACAGTTCCACATAAAATGTAGGATAGACTCCTCTCCTCCACAACCCTGTCTGGGGCACCGGGGTGATCTAATGAGCCCTCTTCTATACTGGAAAGAGCGAGTCGGGAGACACTCACTAACACATGCCCAGGCGAGATCAACCTGCTCGTTGGCAAGCCATGAGGCAAAAATTCTTCCCCATACTTCCTTGGCTTTTTTCTCAGGAAAATTGCTTACATTGGAGACAGTATCGGTTTCCTTAATCTTAGCCAATACAGCTCTATGGTTGCCCAGAATATGGGGATCTGTCTCTTGCAAACCATGTTGTTTAATGAACATCTCTAACACAATGTAAAATTTTGGCGGAGTCCAACTATATGGTTTCCTTAGATCTAGTTGGAACCATTGGTATCTCCTGGCGAAATAGCCACATTGGTACTTCACAAAATCCACAATTTTTGTATGGTTGCTTTCCACCAGATTCTTTATTACCAATGCCAAGTACTTAGCCCCTAGAAATTTCCGAAGATCTGGTATGCCTCTTCCACCATTGGCTTTAGATTTGTACATATCTGATCTCTTAAGTCTATCCATCTTGGATTCCCATAAGAAATAAAAGATTAATTTAATGAGTCTTTTAAAAACTAAGACCGGAGGGTAAAAAGTCATTGCAGGATATAAAATTAGAGGTAAAATCACTTGCTTAAAAACCACTATCTTACCTTCTAAAGTAAGAGACCTCAATTTCCAAAAATCCACTTTCTTTTTCACCCTTTCCAGCAAAGACTCCCAATTTTTGTGACACACAACATTACTGGAAAACCAAATACCTAAAATTTTGCATTCAGTCACTAACTTTAATTCTGTACCAAATTCTAAATGAGAGCATCCAATGGGTAAAATACATGATTTTGTAAAATTAACTTTAAAACCAGAAGCACCACAGAACCACCCCAAAATTCTAGAGACTTTTTTTTTAAACTTCTCTCGTCTTTTATCACAATCGAAATATCGTCCATGTAGGACACACATTTCACCTGTTGGCCACCACTCCCAGGGATAAAAAAGCCTCATTACCTTGTCCTTCCTAATAGCCACCAACAGAGGCTCTATCGCACAGATAAAAAGAATCGGGGACAAGAGGCAGCCTTGCTTCACACCGCACCTTATCTTAACTGAAGGGGTCAAGTTTCCATTTATAGAAACTTTGCTTTCGCAACCATTATATAGAACTTGAACCCGTTTGACAAAATTTTTGGGGCATTGCATCCTCTCGAGAACATCCCATAGGAATGTATGTGCCACTCTGTCGTAAGCCTTCTCGAAATCAAACGATGCTATTGCAAGATCTTGTGCTCTTTCTCGACAGTCATGGATCATGTCTTAGTAACGTAAGGGCATCTGTGATTTTCCTGCCAGGGACCGAGCAATATTGGTCATCCCCAACTACAGACGTTACTACCTTTTTAAGTCTGTTTGCTAAAATCTTTGCGTATATTTTATAATCTACGTTTAGCAAAGTGATAGGACGCCAATTCTCCAGATTCCCTTTATCACCCTTCTTAAAAATTAGAGAAATCACCCCTTCCCTTCATTACTGGGGGAGTCTAGCATCCTTTCCAACCACAGAAATAACCCTCATAAAATCCCCTTTTAAAACATTCCAAAACCTTCTGTAAAACTCCACGGGAAGGCCATCGTTGCCCGGGGTTTTTGCATTGGAGCACTCAGGAATAACCTGCCAAATTTCCGATTCCCCCACATCGGACTCTAGAGAAGCTCTTTCTGGGTTAGAAAAAAGGTTATCCATGTTCCCTACGAAAAAAAATTTAAGATCTAAAATCTTTTCAGAATATAATTGCCTATAAAATGAGACCACCTTCTCCGTTATTTTATCACCTTCAGTTTCACCATCATTGTTATCTAAAATGTCATGGTTGCTTCTAATTTTCTTAAAAAAGAACCGAGAACATTTCTCGTCCTGCTCCAGGACTTTTACTCGACTGTTAAAAATAATTTGTTTCCCCTTATCAGTCAAGATTTTCCTGTTTTCTTTTCTAGCCTCCGCAATATCCTCCTCCATCTCCATGCCTAAGTTCTTTAAAAGGAAACATAATTGCAGTCTTGCATTAAGGTTTCGGTAAAAGGTTCTTTTTGCTCTACTTTTCGCTCTACTTTTTTTGATAAAAAAATTTTTGAAGCAACTCTTTAATTCATCCCACCACTGACAAGTATCGGACACATGCTCACATTCCAATTTCCAAACAGGATAATACTCTTTAAACTCTAGGCAAACATCCTCATCATCTAACAACGAGGTGTTCAATTTCCAATAACTGGAGACTTTCTTTCCACTTGAGACTGGGCACACCGTGCACTCAATACTTTTATGATCCGAAAACCCATTGCATCTACTTTTGAACTGACTCAGTTTCAGCTCCGAAGAAGCAAAAAAATAGTCCAACCAGGACTCCACTTGTCCATTGGACCACGTCCAAAAGTGTTGCATATCCTCCCCACAGGCTGCCCATGCATCCACTAAACCGTATGACACCAAGATCTTTTAGGACTGTGGCCGACCCATCAAGCTTCCTCCCCCCTCCTATTCTAGCTCGTGGTTTGGTGGCAAAGCCAACCTTCTGACTACCTCCCCCTATGCTAACTTCTGTTGTGGTGGCAGCGGCAACCTTCTGTCTATCTAAACCCTTCTCACAATTTAGGTTGCCACATAGGATTAGCGGGTCACTTCCCACCAAGAAAAGACCGAGATCCCTAAAAAAAATCAGTTCTTTCTTCTTTCGTAGATGCATAAACACATAAAATACGAATCACAAAGTCTCCTTGTTTTAATTTAACTAGTGCTGCTCTCCCAGGGACAATCTCCAAGTCTTCAAGTTTTTGCCAGTTCCTATTCCATAAAATCCCAACACCCGTATTCTTCTCATTTCCGCCAGAAAAAAAGCAATCCTATTCCCATGGATGTTTAAATTCCGTATAGTCTAAGCTATAGCTGATCTGACACTCTTGTAAACAAATCACATCAAAGTTTTCACAGTCAAAGAAGTCATAAAGCGCCGTGCGCTTCCTCATATCGTTTATACCTCTGACATTTAGAGATATAATCTTAAATGGCAGCCTGCCTCTGGGGACCCGGACTATTCCCATCCTCCCCATCAGCTGGCGTAAAAGAATCAATCACTTGAGAGGGCTGCATAGCATATACAACCTCTGAGTTCTCCTCTATTACAAAGGAGTCAGAGTCTTCTGACAACAGCACCCCTATTATTGGACTACTCAAGTCCGCACTGCTCTCACCCAAATTGGGACCACCTTTCTTTTTACTATTTTCACCCTCTATCTCCTCCATTCTACGTTTCTTACTTTGTGAATCAACCTCCATCTCCTCTCCTCTTCCCTCTCCTTCCTCCAGGGAAGGCACAACTCTATGTACTGTGGAAGGCAATAGCCTTATTCACGAAGCATCAGGAGTCCCTTGTGTTCAGTGAAGCAAAGTTTCTTTATTCATGCATGGAGATTCTCACAATCAGTTAACACGTGCTCAGGGCACACTGAAGGAGAAGTCTGACATTCAGCATAGAAGCTCCCATATTTATACAGAACAAAACCTATAGTATTGTATAGTAATGTTACACATCAGCAAACATGATCAATATCCCTTATCAGTACTACGATTGTTGTTGTTTCATTCATCCTTGAGTCCTATTCTTCCTTATCTCGTAACAAGCAGACAAGCTGCAAACTGTTTTCCTTAAGATTAACATGTTTGCCCTCACCCTGTGGTCTTATTTAATAAACAGCAGTTTATGATTAGCCAAGGCCATGATGTTGTTCTCTTTTCAAAGAGGCTCAAGGCCTTTTTCTATAATTGAAGGTGAGCAGATTTTTGATAACTTTATAGGAAGAATAAGTAAGAATAAGTATATAGATTTTGCTTTTAACAGTACTCTGCCACATTCAATATCCATTTGATTTGCGCTCGGCAGCTCACCGATCAGGGTCTTTAGAGCGCCTAAAGCATCAGGGATATCCCTGCCACTTTCTACAACTTGCTCTCTCGAGTTGTCACTCGCCACTACAGGAGCCACCTGTTCAACACTCTCCACTCTCTCCTCTCTACTAGGAGCTTCCCCACAGCTCTGCTCTTCCACACACTCAAGCATTCCTCTCACCTTAGTAACCGGGCAATCTCTTTTTTGATGAATTGTATCTACACAATCCTGGCACCTATTACAATCGTTGGTCCTGTGCCCATTCTGCCTGCAGCTCTTGCAGTAATCGGGCATACCGTTAAAAAAACAAAAAACCCCGTTTCCTTCTGATAGATAAAACGGGGGGAGGGGTCACAATGCCTCCTTCCTCGTTCTCATCCTTTTTAAAGGAGACTAGGAATTTCCTCTTCCCATTCCAAATTCCCAGCTCCCCCCCACCACCTCTCCCTTATACTCAACTCGGTCACAGTATCTAAGCAAAAACTCTTTTTTTATATCTTCCTACGGGACGAAGGGGTCGTACATGTGGACAACCACCATTCGGAGCCCAAACTGGAAGAGCGGACAAAACCTAATACCCTTGAAGGCCGGGTCATGTTTCCTTGCCTCGTACCTCTTAAAGGCATTAGTACAAGCCAACACATTGTTAAAGGTGAAATCATATAGCCCTTTGCCTCTAAAGGCTTGGGCGCAACGTATGTGATCTTTTGTGACCCCACAGATTTCCAGCAACAGCTTTTGAAACACAAATTTAATGTCTTTGGTCTCTCTTACCGAGGGGTCCACCAAGACTTATAGTGTCTTTAATCCACTGTTGTTCAAAGTTGTTGGAATCCTCCATTGTTCCTGAAAGACAGAGAATAAAGCAACAAACAGAAAAAAAAACAAGAAATTTCTGGTTTAGAACACCAGACTGGTGCAAAACAAAATTGAAGAGGGAGAGCCTTCCCTAGGTCACTCCCAGTACACTTAGGGATACTACCCTGGTAAACGAAAAATCAATCCACTCAGGACTTCAGGCTTAATTTGCCTAATATGCAAATCTCCAGGAAAAAAAGGCAGGTCCAGAAATCTTCCTCCAAATACTGCAACGAAATTATGTAGTCGACATCCAAAATACTCCTTCTGACCGAAGTCAGTGCAGAGTCGATCGCATCTCCTCTCCTTTCGTCCGGCGTAGACCCCAAAAGCAGCAAGTTGGGAACCCTTGGGAACCCAACAAGGCCAAGGTTAACTGGCGGATTACTAGGAGCACTCCTCTCGGCACAAAATCCAGGAAAGATCTTGAGCCAAAAGGCCGAGAAGCGATCATTTCTTTTCCTTTCTTGGAGGTACAAAATAGATTCAAGTTTAACCTCAAGTCTTTTGACGAGAATGTTTTCCACCATCTCCTTCAGGTTCACTAATCTGCTCTTGGCGACGATTTTGAAAGAATTAGTAATCCTTGGCTACCCTGGGCCAGGTCCACGAATAGTCCCGCCTCTCTTCTCGCTCTCCATTTGCAAATGTAAATATGCTTTCGCCTATAAAGGAAAACAGGAAACCATACAACCCAGTGGGTTCTATGGGGATCGCTCTCTGCGCTTTCAGGTGGCGCCTACCCCTATAGCAGGGAACCAGAAGGAACCCTGCAAGGCCGAGACGGTTGGCACCCTACTAACTGACTCTTTTGACTCCGAAACAAGATTTATCGAATCTCGCGATCCGTGCTAAAACACACCCCGTGACGGTAAAAAAGTGATAGTGCAAAAACACCACACAAAAAACGTGCACTGGGGTACTATTTGGTAATCCCTCCTCGAAAGAGGAAGGGCCACCCTTTTTCTCCAAAACCCTCCGAAGCAAAGCTCCAGACGAGGGCTGGATACTAAGCCCACCCAGCCGAAGCCGGGATGGACACACATGCCCCCCTGACCGAAGCCAGAGAGGGGCCTTTTCTCTCTGGGACCCGCCCATGCAGGTCCCACACGATACTAAGCTGGGAGCTCTCCCGAAGAGACTCCCACTGAGGGAGAGCGCCTGGTTTTTAGGCCAAGGCACTCTCCAAGACTTCAGGACCAGCCCATACGTAATATGTTGGCGCTATATAAATCCTGTTTAATAATAATAATAATAATAAGGGAATAGCACCCTCCATCAAAAAGTGGCACACAAATACCACACCAGTGACAGTGACAAAACAGAAAAAAACATTTAAATAATATGTGCACTGTGCATAACACACAGGGCAACAGGTTTTAAAAATTGCCCCTCTGCACTAGCCGCAGCTAATGCAGAATAAGACGAAGTGCCCAAGTGGGGTCCCAAACCCAAGTGATTTAAGGTGCCCCTGGTTCGCCACTCCAGGGGTACGACACTGGGGCGAGATTCGGACCGCTCGTTAGACCGATTGGTAAGACCAAGCTTTTCTCCATCCTCACCAGCGGGTCAGTCAAAACCCCTGGGAGCTCCTTATCAGGGCAGGCCCAAGCTCTTCCTCCGGTGGACTAGGCCGGCAGGTTTGCATAGGGCGGCCCCTTACAGAGCTACACCAGAGGTAGACCGTCCTTAACAGAGGTACTAAGGCACAACATCTCCACCCTTAAGACGCTAATGCCCGTTCCAACCCTGAACACTGATAAGAACAGATTTTTTTTTTTTTAATTTTTATTATAAAGAAATAGAAAACAGGTAAATAACAGTATACATAATCATCTTTCCATAACTGAAACCAAAGTTATATTCTTCCTCTTTTTCTTAGGTTTAATAAAGAAGACATAAAACAAATTCCGAGGTAAGTCCCAAAAAAATCATTAGATATAAAAAAGGGGGGTCCATTTAAGGAGGGAGGTCCATGAGTTGACATCACTCAATGGGAAATACTCCAAACGAAGGTGTCCATCACTTGATGTAGAAAACGAAGGGAAAAAAGGGGGGGTAATTGGGCTCCTGCCCAGGAAATCCTTTGGAGTCCACCCGCCTCGAGGGGAGGGCTAGGCCATATTGTCACAAGATGCAATATCTGTAGTCCATGTGGCTGCCTATCCAAGGACTGGCAGTGCCACTAAATAAGCTCCACAAAAAAGTCCATCATGATGACAGGTGAGTAACTTGGGCTCCTGCCCAGGAAATCATTTGGAGGCCACCCGCCTCGAGGGGAGGGCTGGGCCATACGCAACAACATGAGATATTCGAAGTCCATGTGGCCGCCTATACAAGGACTAGCAATGCCACACAAAGAACTCCATAGAAAGGTCCATCACTAATGAAAGGGTAAATGACATGGGCTCCTGCCCAGGAACTCATTTGAGGCCACCCCTCCTGAAGGAGAGTCAGGCCATACATACAACATGAGATACGTGGCCGCCTATCTAGTGACGGGCAATGCCACCCAATATAATATCACATTTATCACAAAATATCACATTTGTGAAAATACATCATTACTCAGATTAGTTCAACAGTAATTATTCGTGGCCCTTTACAAAGGAACAAGTAGCACCGGTCATGATATACAATGTTTTTTGCATATAATACAATCTGGGTATTATCTGCATGGTGACCACATGTTACACACTTTCTTCATATTTAGCAATTTGAACCTGTACTTGTTGACAGGTATAGGTTGCACCAGTATCATTTTTGGGAATGTTCCCGGTACATACAGATTAAAGATGTTGTTTACAACATACGTAACAGAGTTATTACATGAATACAACTTTCCCTTTGAAGGGTATCATTAGAAATTTGAGCAATATATCATAGTTTCACCTCTTGATATTTTAGGATGACCATATCCTCGTTCTGAGGGCATTATTTCAAAGGACCAAAGGGTTTCACACAAGGTCTTACGTGTTGCCTTGCTAAACTGTGGCCTTATACCAACACAATTCAAACCCAACTTTATAAACCAAAGCAAGTGTTATATCTGCACATCTTGCTTAAATAAGAGGAAACTTGTATTCTTCATTTCAGGTCCTTATTAACAAGAAACCAAGTATATTCCCATATATATATATATATATATATATATATATATATATATAAATATATATAATTCAAATAAAGGAAAACATGTATTCCTAATTTCAGGTACTTATTGCCAAGAAAACAAGAACTCAAAGCATTCCCAGGTAAGTATATTCCCTATGTATATAATTAATTTTTAATTATAATTGTTTTTTTTTCCAAAATAAAGGAAAACATGTATTTCTAATTTCAGATACTTATTGTCAAAAAAAACAAGAACTCGAAGCATTCCCAGGTAAGTTTTATCCCTATGTATATTTTTTTTTTTTTTTTTTGTAAAACTTATTTTCCTGTTACAGGTACTTATTTACCATTCTCAAACCAGAAACCAGTAAGTATTTTCCTGCCTATACCAAAAGTATATCCCACAACCTAAGCCTAATATTTCCTATCTACAGGTGACTCTTATCATCAAGTGAAGGACCGCGTCTCAGGTAGTTATAACTTACTTCCCAACTTAATTTGTATACTAGTTTCTACCTAAAGCCGGCATTTTTATGAAATTATTCCAGATCCTGTAAGACCTTGCTTGCTTGACTGTGTGAAGAAGGAAAGAACAGGGGAAAAAAGGTGAATATTAACAAATAGTAAAAAATCCTTCTCGACCACCTGTAAACAAAAAAAAAAAGGGTTGATTAGCTCCTACTTAGCATGGAATTCCATAGTTGCAGTTTCCAGATTTTTTTTTTGCTCTGGGCGTCCCCAGGTTTTTGCAATCTCTTAAGTAAAAATCGAACATTTTGCTTAAGGCATATTTTATGCATTCTTCGGCCAGTATTGAATCTGCCTTATATAGGAATATGTTCCGTGTTTTCCATAGTGCTAATTTCAGACAGTTTATTGAAATCCACAATGTTTGTGCTTTAGAGGAAGAAACTTGACCCAAAAAGCCATATAGTATTGTTGAATGATCCAATCTTTCTAACCCAGATACATTTTTGAGGATTCTACCAACTTTCCTCCACACCTCTTGCGCATATGGGCAGTTCCACAGTATGTGTAAAACAGTTTCATCTACTCCACAGCCGACCCTAGGACATTTAGCACAGGCTACCATACCTCTTTTATGTTGGAATGCTCTCGTGGGTAGGCATTCGTGCACTGTTTGCCAAGCGATGTCCTTTAGTTCGTTTGATAAATACTTTTTATTCACCATTTTCCACACGCTTTTAGATTTAAGCTCTCCAAAATTTGAAACCGGTGTTATTTCTTTTTGAAGAAGGGTTTTAAGGGTTTTATAGTTTTTTTAGAAGTAACGGATCCATGTGTTTTAAATCGTTTTCAACGATGAATTTTTCTAAAATTATGTACTGTTTGGGTGGAGTCACCAAGATTGGGCTAGTTTGATCAGGTTTGTACCAGGTTCTTCTCCTGAAGATGTGCCCTGCGGCGTACTTCAAAAGTAAGTTCCAGTAATTTTGCTTATCAGTGAGGCATCTAAAACATTGTGGAAAGAAACTTCCCCACAGTGCCACTCTTAAATTTGGGGTTTCTTTGCCACCCTTGTTTCTCCCTTTTTGCATAATTTCTCTTTTTGCCTTCTCCGCTGTAGAACTCCAGATGAATCTATACATTATTTTATTAAGCTGTCTTATAGTGATGTTATTTGGAGGGAAGACTAAACTCAAGTATAACATTTGCGGTAGTAGTACGGATTTTGTGACCAACACTTTCCCTTCTAGGGTTAATTTTCTTATTCTCCAGAAAGCTGTTCTCTGGACTAATTTATTTTTAACTTCCTCCCAACTTAGCTTTCCGTCATTGTTTTCATCAAAGAGGACTCCCAAAATTTTGACTGTCCCTACAGTTTTGATCCTGATGTTTCCTTTGATCCAGTCACCAATTGTTAAACATTCGCATTTTCCAAGGTTTAGTTGAAACCCTGAACCCAAACAAAATATTTTAGTTAGCAGTAACATTCTGTTAATTTCTGCTTCGGATGTACAGATCATAACTACATCATCCATATAGGCTGATATTTTTGCTGCCACTCCACCTCCTCCCGGGAGAAAAGCCCCTCTTACCAATTTTTCTTTTCTGACCAGGGCTAGCAGCGGTTCCAAGGAGCAAACGAAGAGAAGTGGAGACAGCGGGCAGCCTTGTTTGACCCCGGAGTCCAGAGGAACTGGATCGGACAGATGCCCAATAATTAGTACTTGACTGGTAGCCTGTTTGTAGAGAGAAGACACATTTTGAATAAAGTTTTCCGGTAAGTTCATTTTCTTCAATACTGACCACAAGAAATCATGAGAGACTCTGTCAAAGGCTTTAGAAAAGTCCAGTTCCTTTCCTTCTGGTACCAAATTATATCTCTAAGGAAATTTAGGTTATCTTGAGCACATCTGTTCGGAACACCACAAGACTGACTAATGTGAATTATCTTCTCCATTACCTCCTTCATCCTTCCAACTAGAATTTTTGCAAATATTTTATAATCGCAGTTTAATATTGTGATTGGCCTCCAATTCTCTAGAGATTCCAAATTACCCTTTTTTGGGATGAGTGTCACTATCCCTCTTTTCCAAGAATCGGGCAGAATATTTCTCTCCATTGCTAGCTGTAAAATAGACAAAAAATCATTCTTAATTAGGTACCAGAACTTCTCGAAAAATTCTATCGGGAGACCATCATTCCCAGGACATTTGTTTTTTCCGAAGCTCTTGATGGCCTTAAGGACTTCTTTCTCAGCTATTTTGTTTATTAAGATTTGTTGGTCATCAAATCCTAATTTTAGTTCTAAATTTTTTAAGCATTCTGTTGCCGTATTTAGATCGATTGGCTTTTTGCTGAACAGATTTTTATAGAAGTGATGTGCTTCTTTAAGCATCCCTTCGTTTGTGGGAGCATTTTTCATCCATTTCCAATGTTTGTACTTTAGCATTGTATATTATTTGCTTACCTTTTTCTCTAATTTTTCTTTTAATTTGGATTTTTAGATTGTTTATTTGTTCGCTCACATCTATTCCTTTATTTTGAAATTTTGCAAATGTTTGTAACTGAGCATTTAAGTTTTTTTGATTTTAATTGATTCTTAACTTCTTGTTTACTTTCTTTAAGGAAAAAAATTTTTGTCTGGGTCTTAACCCAATCCCACCAATCCACAACTGTTTGGAATTTCCCCTTGTATTTTTGATTTTTGTACTGTATTTAGTTTTTGTACTGTATTTCATATCTTTTTATAACTTTCTCTCTTTCCAGAATTGAAGTGTTGAGCCTCCAGACTCCACGTCCTTTATTCATTCCAGGTAAGTTTATTTTAGTAATTAGTAACTTATGATCTGAGAAAGGTGTGCTATGAAGCTCTGTATCACTATGTTGTATTGTTTTACTTACGAAAACAAAATCAATTCGGGATTTTGACCTTACATTTCCCCACGTGTATCCTGGATCTCTCGGATGACAAATTTTACAGGTATCCTGTAACTCAAGATCTAAAATTAGGTTTTCTAAGATCAGCGAGGTTTTGTCCTGTCTGCGAGAATTTGAACCTGCTCTCTTCTCTCCAGAGAGCACACAATTAAAGTCACCACAAATTATTTTCGGGGTTGAGTGTGTTAGGAAGAGTTGAATCGTATACAGAAATTGTTCCCTTTCGTGTTTATCCGTAGGGGCATAAATATTCATAATTTCAAATTCAGTATCATCATATTTGCACTTGGCTACCAAGGCTCTGCCTGGTACCACTTCTGTGAAACATAAAATTTTGATTTCATTACCTTTTAGTAGAATGCCCACACCAGTTGAAGAGTTTGAATTGTCTCCTGACCAAATTGATGTTCCTTTGGTCCACTGCTTAGCAATAGAGTTATAATTAGGGTCGTGTTCTATGGCACATTCCTGCAAGCAAATGATAGACAAATCAGATTTTCCTAACACATCAAATATAGTAGCCCTTCTTGATGGGCTCTTCAGACCCCTAACATTTAAGGAGCCGATTCTAACTTCGTTCCCCATCATGTTCCGAGTTTTCCGACTCCGAGATATCAAGGGGAAATACATCGGCACCAACACATTGTTGATCCGTCCAAACTGGCGATGGGCTGAACTCCTCGATCTTACCGGTACCAGTTTCTAAAACCGTCTCCTGCCCGGGAGGGGTAGGGGAAGGTATCGGTTCGATCGGAGGTGTGGTAGTTGTTTCTAAGTTTGATAGTTCATCCAACAACTTTCCCATTGCAGGTATAGCTGTACATTCCTCTTTCCCATTTCTCATAATTTTTGCTTGCTTACCAGATTTACCTTCACATTTCCGTTTGTTTGAATCCCCAGACAGATCCATCCCCTCCTCTCCTTCACTCCTTACCGATTCTTCAAGGAGTCGAGATGTGCCTGGAAGGATCTCTCCGGGTACCTCCGGGTATACCAGCGTGTTAGAAGTATTGGCTCGATTGCCTTCGCCCGATGGCGGCGCCGGCGTACCTGAACCACCCTCCAGGGTAGGCAAGTCTTGCCGGGTCGCCGCCTCAGATTCTGGCATCTGAATTCCATCCACTTTCTCCAGACCATTCTCTTCTGCTGCAAGAACAAATTCAGGTGAGGATCTTATAGCTTGAGCATATGTTTTCCTTGCAGTGCACTCTCTAAAGGAGTGCCCTGCCTCCCCACAGCTATTGCATATTTCGTTTTTGCAGTCTTTAGCCAGATGACCCTTCTGGCCACACTTCCTACAACTTTTGACATCCTTGTTTGGGCAATCTTCTGTTGTGTGCCAGTATTCTTTGCAGTGCCTACAATACCTGGGCATCCCCTTATAATGTACAAACACTCTGTCTCGCCCCAACAAGATGACAGACGGGAGGTGAAAAACACCACTGGGGGCGGTTGGATCTGGCCTTAAAATAGCTTTGAAAATAAATTTGCCATTCCAAACCCCTAATTATTCCTCTCTTTCCTCTCTTTTTGCATAAGGATTATGCACTGTAATAGCAACTGCAACTTCACCGCCCGTATATAAAGGAACAAATTCTAAACCATTTAACTCTGGTTCATTAATACTCTTAGCCACTTTATCGTAGAAAGCATTGCACACAAGCTGATCAGTAAAGGTCAAAAAAACTCATTACCTTTCCTCTCTTGTAGATAAAGAATTGATTCGAGTTTTACCTCCAGTTTTCCAACAAGAATGATTTCCACCAGGTCTTTCAAGTCCACCAAACAACTTCTGGCGACAATCTTAAACGAATTTGTTATCCTCGGCTCTCCTGGGCCAGGACCACGGATACACCCGCCTCTCCTTTCGCTCTCCATTTGCATATACGCATATGCTCCCACCTATAAAGAAAAGAAACCAAGAACCATACAACCCGGTAAAGGATTCTATGGGGATCGCTCTCTACACCCTCGGGTGGCGCCTACCCCAATAGCAGCAAGCAAGGGAACCCGAAGGAACCCTGCAAGGCCGAGGCGGCTGGCACCCTACTAGCTAGCTATTTGACTACGAAGACAAGAAGACTTGATCGTAGCCAAAAGGCCGAGAAGCGATAACCCGTTAAGGGACGCCAACGGGCGCCCCCGGCTCGGGAAAAATGGGTGCGCTCGCCGAGAGGCTCCACCCTTTCGCAACCTACAAAAAGCGGCGGCGGACACCCCCAAACGCCCACCCCCGCCGGTACCGGCCCGGACCCCGCTGCAAAGCTCCTCTGCCCTGACCATCTCTCCTAGCTGACCTGACAGCACCTGCTCTGGATTGGACCCCTGGGCCCAGAAAAGGGCTCTGCTTAAGGCCCAGGTGCTCCTCGTTTCCCTCTGTCGTTAGCACTCCTCGTCCCGGCAGCTGGCTGGGCACATTTGCATGGCACCGCCTCCCCCCGCTGGCCCCCCTTCCTCTCGCCCCGGGACCACAAGAGGGAGACACAGACCGTCACATTGCACGGGACTATAACAAAGTGTTCCACATTTGCAAGTTCCATAGTCTATATGCTTTAGTCTTTCCTTCATTCTTCTTATCCAACTGATAGAATGGTGCCATTTCTGCCACAGCTATTTTGCAGCAATCTAATACTTTTATCTCTTCCCCTTTATAGATACAAATATTTCTTATTTTCCATATAGCCATTTTTATACAGTTTATCATGATCCACCAGACTTCCTCTTGTTTCCTTTTTTGTGGACCACCTAGACCATATAAAACCTTATTTTCCGTTATTTTCCCATCTCCTGTCAGGATTTGAATAATAGGTTCACACATCTTCCATACTTCTTTTACAAAATTGCAACTCCAGAAAATATGTATTACCGATTCTTCATTCCCGCATCCTTTCCTCGGGCATATAGGATTTTTCCCTATTTTCCTTTTATATTGAAATTGTCTTGTTGGTAGGCATTCGTGTGCAATTTGCCACGCCAAGTCTTTTAACTCATTTGACAAGCATGGCGCATTTATTTTTTTCCAAATTTCACCAGACACTTCTTCCGAAAACTGTTTAACTAGACATGTCATTTCTTCTTCTTCCTTTCTTTTCCTAAAATTCTTCATGTTCAACAATATTTCTATTTCTTTATTTTTTAAACCGAACTCTTCTATTGACTTCTCTATTATTTCATAATGTTTTGGAGGGTTTAAACACCATGGTACGTTTTCCCTTATTCTATACCATCCTCTTTTTTGCAAAACATATCCAATCTCATACTTCAGAAAAAAACTCCAATCATTTTCTTCTTTTCTCACTGTCTTTAAACATTGTATCAGAAAATGTATCCAAAAAAATTCTTTTAGATCCGGCACTCCTTTGCCGCCTCTTTGTATCGATTTTTGTACATACGTCCTTTTAAGTTTTTCCGACTTAGAATTCCAAAAAAACACAAAAATTCTTCTTGCCAATTTCCTTAACATCCTATCTCCAGGTGGATACACTTTCCCCAAAAACATTAATGTAGGCAAAATCACACTCTTTATGACAACAATCTTCCCCGTCATCGTCAGTTTCCTTAAAGACCAAAAATCTAATTTTTTCTTAACTTTTTCAAGCAGTTCCTCCCAGCTTTTCCTTCCATCATTGATTTCATCAAAATCAACTCCTAGAATCTTCAGCGGCTCTCTCTGTGTCTTTATCTTAATTTCTGCATGCATCCAATCACCAATTATTAAGCATCCACATTTATCTTTGTTTAGTTTAAATCCAGAACCTGTACAAAAGTTATCCGTTATCCATATTGTCCTATTAATAGCGCGATCCGTTGTGCATAGAACTGTCATATCATCCATATAGGCTATCGTTTTAACTTCCATTCCTCCGCTTCCAGGTAGCGGCGTTCCTTTTATTACCTTATCTTTCCTTATTGTATTCATTAAAGGCTCTAAAGCACATATGAATAAAATAGGTGATAATGGGCATCCCTGCTTTACTCCTGATTGTATTTTCACCTCTTGTGTCAAGAACCCATTAACCAAGATTTTGCTCGTTGTTTCACTGTAAATTTCCTTTAATCGTTCCACCGTTTTAAATGTGAAGCCCATCTCTCAAAACTTCCCATAAATATTCTTGTGAAATCTTGTCAAAGGCTTTCTGACAATCTAATGCCACTAGCGCCAGATTTTGCTTCCTGTTTGAATACCATGCTATCACATCTTTAATCAGGTTCAGATGTTCTTGTATACTCCTTTTCGGTACTCCGCATACCTGATTCCTGTGTATCAATTCACCAATTATTCCTTTAAGTCTGTTGACCAAAATCCTTGCATATACCTTGTAATCCGTATTAAGCAGCGTTATAGGTCTCCAGTTTTTTAAGTTTTCTAAATCCCCTTTTTTTGGTAGCAGCGTCACTATCCCTTCCTTCAGGAAACCAGCATCTTATTAAACTTAAAGACTTCTTTAATTATCTCCACAAAGTCTTCTCCAATTAAGGTCCACCATTCTTGATACAATTCTACCGAAAGTCCATCGCTACCTGGGGCTTTATTTTTTTGACATTTTTACACTTTTAATGCCTTCCAAATTTCTTCCTCTCTTATATCTTCATCCAATATTTCTCCTTCTTCCTTTCCAAGCCTCTTATCCAACACTTTTAAATTTTCCATCAGCATACTTTGATCCACTTTTTTCTTTTTAAAGAGATCTTTATAATATTCATGTACTTCTTTCATTATTTGGGCATTCCCTGTGTATCCATTCAGTCTCTTCATTGTTTGTTTACATACCCCACTTTTCTTAAAGAAGAATCTGGAGCACTTCTCTCCTTCCTCCAACTTTTCCGTCTTCGTTTTATTAATTATCTCTTTCCCTTTTTCTTGAATTGCTTTCCTAATCTTTTGCTCAATACCTTCAAGCAAATCCTCCACCTCCACACCACATTGCCTTAAATTTAGCAACGCTTGTTTTTTTATATTCAAAACTTTAAACCATTTCTTCTTTTTCTCACCTTCCTTTTTTCCTTCTTCCATGAAAAAATCTTTAATCTTTTTCTTCATCCATTCCCACCATTCCATTTTGTTCCTATAATAAACTTTCCTTTTTTTATTTCCTGATATCTTTTAACAAATCTTTCTTTTATTTCAGGTATCTGTAACAATTTGGTGTTTAGCCTCCAAACTCCCGGTCCTTTTTTTACTCCAGGTAAGTAAATTTTCCCTTTCAGTAATCTATGGTCTGAAAATATGCATCCTTCCAACTCCATTTCTTTCATCTTTAATCCTTTATCTATGAAAAAGAAATCAATCCTTGATTTACATCCTTTCTTTTCCCACGTATATCCTTGTTTTTTTCTATTACACTCTTTCCATCCATCTTTTAAAGATAAATCTTTTACCAATTCTTCTAAAATTCTTGCAGATTTATCTGACTGCTTCTCCTTTGTAGTTTTTCTTTCTTCCTTTGGCATCACACAATTGAAGTCTCCAACCATTATCAATTGCTCTGCCCCAGGTATAAACATTTTAATTTGCTCAAAAAATTCCCGTCGATCTTGCTTTTTCGCCGGCGCGTATATAACAAAACATCTTAATGGTATACCATCAGTTGTCAATGTGACTAAGAGCGCTCTTCCAGGCACCACTTCCTGAAAAGATTTCACTTTTATTCCTGTTCCTTTGATCAACAAAGCCACACCAGATGCCTTATTCCTGTTGTCCCCTGACCATATTGATTGTCCTAATTTCCACTCTTTCCTTAAAAAAGCCGTAATTGGTGTGAAAGTCCAAGCCACATTCTTGCAGACAAAAGATATCTCCTTCCATTCCTTCTAAATATGCAAATAGAGCTGCCCTTTTATTTGGAGACTTAATACTCCTGACATATCTTTAACATTCCCATTTTTTTATGATGAGTATACTATTTCGTCCCCTGTCTCCGTCTCATATGATGATGTATCTCTCTTGTTCTTCCCCTGTCTAAACTGATAAGAACAGATTTTTTTTTTTTTTTTTTTTTTTTTTTTTTATTAAGATACACAAGTCAAAACCCTCAGCTCAGCTATGGGCAAACTTGCAATCATCATCATAAAAAATTTGTTTATTAAAGTTAAATTTAAAATTTGTGAACCAAAAACAGCGTGAGCAACTCAGCAAACCCCGGAAAAAAAACCGCAAGACACTGAAACAAAGTACTTTCCACCAACCCCCTCCCAATCATAACTGACTGAGGAACCTTACTCAATATCCAGGAGAATATTCCACATGGGAATATTCCATAAACGTTGTGCACACTTCCTGCCCTTCTGTTTTTTTATCCCTGAAATAAAAGGGGATCATGAAAGTTAAAGCCAATTTACATACTGCTAACTCTTCCTGTTTAAAAATCCAGATGTTTCTGCTTTTCCAAATTGCCATCTTAAAACAATTGACTGCGATCCAAAAAACCTCCGCACGACTACTCTCTTCAGGGCCGCCCATGCCATATAAAATTACTTCATGGGACAATAGCCTAGCTCCAGTGAGAGCTTTTAGAGCCACTCCACATATTTTCCAGATTTTTTGGGCGAAAGCACAGTTCCAAAAAAACATGTAAAGTAGTTTCCGCATTGCCACATCCTGCTCTGGGGCACTTCGGATTCCGTCCCAGCCGCCTTTCATATTGGAAAGCTCGTGTGGGCATGCAGTCATGAACTATCTGCCAAGACAGACCCTTCAAATCATTGGATAAAGCACAGGAATTTACTTTCTTCCAAATAATCGAAGACACTTCCTCAGAATAATTTTGAACTCTGCAGATCAGTTTCTCGTCTTTTTTCGCACGTTTAATCTTCTTCGGATCCAACATAACGTCCAGTTCATATCTTTCCAATCCAAACAACCCAATAACTTTCTCTATAATAGCATAATGAGTAGGCGGAGTCAAGACCCACGGCCGGTTCACTCTTCGGTCCATCCAACCTCTCCTCTGAAAACGGTAACCAACCAGGTAGTGAAGAAAAAAGGACCAGTCACAAGACGAAGACCTTGCTTTCCGCAACACATTTGTGAAAAAGAGGATCCACAGCTGCTCCTTTAAGTCTGGTACATCTTTTCCTCCCTTCTCTAGAGGTTTTTGCATAATAGATCTCCTCAGCTTCTCCGCTTTCGAACCCCACACAAAGACAAAGAAAAGTCTTGTCAATTTGCATAAAATTCTGTCGCTTGGGGGGTACACAAGACTCAAAAAAAGTCGAGAGGCAAAAGAACATTTTTTATGATCAAAATCTTTCCAGTGAAGGACAACTTCCTCAATTTCCAAAATTCTACTTTCTTCCGTGTCTTTGCTATGCATGCCTCCCAACTGGTTCGTCCATCGTTAATTTCATCAAAGAATACTCCTAAGATCTTTTGAGGGTCCCTCCGTGTTGTAATAGGCATTTCCTCATGTATCCATTCACCGACAAGCAAACACCCGCATTTCTGTATATTGAGACTAAAACCAGTCCCTGTGCAGAACATCTGTGTCCTCCAAACCGCCCTTCGTACCGCTCTGCTGGAATCAGAGGATGGAAACATCATCCATATAAGCCAAGGTTTTAATTGTTTTCCCACCACTTCCTGGCAATGGAATACCGCTGATTACTTTGTCTGATTTTATACTCCGTAATAAGGGCTCCAGAGCGCAAACAAAAAGGAGTGGAGACAAAGGGCAGCCTTGCTTGACACCGGACAGCAAAGGAATTGCTTTCATAAGGTTGCCATTTACACATATCTTGCTTGATGCTCTTGCATACATTCCCTGACAGCTGCGGAATATTCTAGTAGGAAAACCCATCTGTCGTAGTACTGCCCACAACCAGACATGGGCCACTCTATCATAAGCTTTTTGAAAATCCAGAGAGACTAAGGCTAGCTTCTGCCCTCTACTAGACTGCCACCAGATGACGTCCTTCAGGAGGTTCAGGTGATCATGAATGCTTCTCCCTGGGATCCCACAAACCTGATCCGGATGGATTAGTGTTCCCAAAATCTTCTTCAGTCTATTCACTATCACTTTGGCGTATACTTTATAATCAGAGTTCAGAAGAGTAATCGGCCTCCAATTATCCAGTGTTTCCAGATCCCCTTTTTTTGGCAACAGAATAACGATCCCCATTTCCCAGGACTTGGGCATGCGTCCATCCTTGAAAACTTCGGAAAAGACAGACACGAAATCCTCCTTATTACATCCCAGAAATGTTGGTAAAGGTCCACAGGAAGACCATCCTGCCCAGGTGTTTTATGCTTGGGGCAATGCCGTAAGGCCAACAAAACTTCCTCCTCCGTGATATCCTGATCCAAAGACTCCCTATCCACTTTATTCAGAGGGTTGTCCAAAAACTCTAGATGATCCCTCAGCACGCTGGAATCAATCTTTTTGACGTTAAAAAGCTCTGCATAATATTTTTCCGTTGCCTGGATCATGCCCCGTTTATCAGTGTATCCCTGTAACTTTTTAATATATTGCTTGCACGCCAATCCCTTTTTGAAAAAAAATCTTGAGCACTGCTCATCATGTTCCACCCTTTCTACTTTGGTTCTGTTAATGATAGATTTACCTTTGTCAACAATACTTTTAGCCAATTCCTGCCGTGCTCTAGCTAATTTGCTTTCCGCCACACTGTTTCAGCGCCAAAAGTGCTTGGGCTTTCATATGGAGGAACCTATACTCTCTCTTCCTTCGCAGTCCTTCCTGTTTGCCAAGGGACTTGAAATAAAATCGCAATTCCACTTTCATCTCATCCCACCAATCTCTTCTGGAAGTAAACAGGCATTGTTTGCGTCTGAGTTCTGTGTATTTCTTCACGAATCTTTCCTCCAAGGTCGATCCCAAGAACAAATTCGTGTTGAGACGCCACACACCAGGCCCTCTTTCTACTCCAGATATTTGTACTTTCCCTTTAAGAAGTTTATGATCTGAAAAAATAGAGTCCTCTAGCCACATGTCTTCCAGCACTAGGTCATGGGTAATCAGGAAATAATCTATCCTAGATTGGCATAGACTGTTGGCCCAGGTGTAACCTGGATCCCCACCCTTCACTTGCCTCCAACCATCTATTAAACGACAATCAGATATAAAATCACATAGTAATTTTGAGGTCTTATCATGTGAACGGTAAGTAGAGTCTCTAGACTCCCCGTGTACTACGCAATTAAAATCCCCCATTATAACAATAGGTTCTGAACCAGGAACAAACATTTTAACAGTTTCCAAAAAAACAGCCCGCTCCTGTTTCGTCACAGGGGCATAAATGTTTAGAATCCTGAGGTGCTTGCCACCGAACTCCAAAGTGGCCAGTAAAGCTCTACCCGGGATTAAGTCTTGAAAAGATAACAGAGTCAAAAAACCTCCCTTGAGAAGGATGCCCACTCCAGTGGCTTTGTTTTCATTGTCCCCTGACCACAGAGAGTGACCATAAACCCAGTCTCTGGTCAAAAATTTATAATTTGGATGATAGTCTATCCCACACTCCTGTAGGCAAAGCACATTACAGTCAGTAGTAGACAAGAAGTCCAGTATGGTAGCTTTCCTAGCTGCTGATTTCAGACTCCTCACATTTAAGGAGCAAATCCGCAGACATGCCATTCCTGTTATGGAGAGGGAACATCGTCACCCAAAACACTGAAGGAATTAGAGTAATCAGCAGGATCAGCTCCATAAGAAAAATTCGGTCTCACCTGGCTTCCATCAGGGCGGTGTACTACCCCAGGTGACTCCAACACGTCCATTTCATCCTCTGCATCGCAGACAGAGGCATGTCCTGATTTCCTCTTCTTTCTCTGCCGTTTTGAATCGATTTGCATAAAACCTCCCTCCTCACCAACGGCACTCTCCACAACAGCAGTAGCAGGCAGCACTTGAAACATTGTATCACCTTCCGGGGGGCCTTCTTCCCCAACTTCAACTGACAGCTCGGCTGCCTCACAGCTATTGGATGAGCCATCCACACCCCCTTCGGCAGATGGTCTGGGGCTTTCTGGAACCTCCGTGATTTCTTCAGCCGGAGACAAAGGCTGCTGATCATCTTGACCCGTAGCAGCAATTACAGTGCCAAAACTAGCTGACTCCCAGCTCAATTGCTCGTCAATGTCCTCCTCCTTTTCCCTTGCAGCCTCGGCATATGATTTCTAACGAACAGGGCAATTCCAAAAAATATGACCAATCCCTCCACAGCAATTACACTCCTTCCCTTTAGGGCAATCTCTAGCCAGGTGTCCGGTCACTCCACATCTCCTGCAGCAGTCTATGCCCACTGTACACCCCTCCCTGCTGTGTCCAAACTGACCACATTTCACACAAAACTTGGGCATCCCGTTGTAAAACAAAACTCCTTTGTCCCTTCCAAGAAAAAAATATTGAGGCAGGTGTTGTACCCCATCCCAGGATTCAGGATTGGGACGCAGCTTAACACGGTACTTGTACTTTCCGCTCCATAACCCCTCCGAATTAAAGATTTTTCCAATAAAGTACACCTTTTCACAATACCTCCTCAGGAACAAAGTAACATCAAGGGAAGGGAAAAAAGGATTGAACATATGAACCGTGACCACCACCTCTTCAAGGTCCATAAGTGGCATAAAACGCAGCCCACACAGATCCTCATTATGCAGATTTTGCCTCAATACACTCAGAAATTTTGCATATGGTAAGTATTCAAAAAAGGTTAAGAAATACTCATCTCTTCGGTTGTCCTTGCAGCACAGTATATCTTCTCTCTTTGCTTGCAGCGTTCCCAACAGCACGTTCCGGACCATATATCTCAAATCAAATTTTTCAGCGACATCAGATTCCACCATAATCTTTATCGAATTCTTAACCCTCGGCTCCAGGGGGCCAGGGCACACGATCCAGGGGTCCAGGGGTCTCCATCGGTGAAGGAAAAAAACTCCCGACCACTCCAAAACACAAATCCACGCAGTGATGATCGCCTCTAAAGGTCCATGGCTCGGATGGATCACGGTTCTTCCCCAGATTTTTGATTGAATAAATTGCTTTATTAATCACTTTTTTCAAAAACAATACAATCAGGGTTCATACATACATGGAATTGCGACGCAGCGCATAACACTACATTACAATCCCCCACAACACACTTGCAAATAAATACATACATCCCTCCATACTGCGGCTTTGTGCCACAAACCACCCCAACCGATTGTCAATCCACATCTTAAACCCGTCTGAAAAACCATCCCTAAGAGCTCTTCCAGGCCCGAAGCTTTATTGAGCTCTTACAAAACTAATTTCACACTTTTCACACATTTAAACACTTCTGAAGAGAACTTGGGGGGGAGGGGGAAGGGGGCCTTTTCAGGCGTCTTCTTCCTCTTCTGGAAAGTCCATGAGGGTGTAGTCCCTGATCAGACTGAGACAGTCTGCGGCAGTCCTCGATGGACATCCTCTCCCTCCGGAGGATAAGGCGCTTGTTAAAGGTAAAATCTATATACGCATTCTTACTATATGATGACTAGTTATCAAAAATCTGCTTACGCCTTGCTTTTAGGACCTTGGGCCTCTTATAAGAGAGGAACATGAAGACCTTGGCTAAATTATGGCCTGTGGTTTCCTAAACGCCCAGGGTGGGGGGAGAAAGCATGTTATTTTAAAAGAAACAGTTTGCAGCTGGGCAGTTTGTTACATCTTAAGGAGGAACAGGACTCAAGGCTGAATGAAACAACAACAACCGCAGTGCTGATAAGGGATATTAAACATGTTTGCTGATGTGTAACATTTCTATACAATACTATATGTTTTGTTCTGTATAAATATGAGAGCTTCTAGGCTGAATGTCAGACTTCTCCTTCAGTGTGCCCTGAGCACGTGTTAACTGATTGTGAGAATCTCCATGCATGAATAAAGAAACTTTGCTTCACTGAACACAAGGGACTCCTGATGCTTCGTGAATAAGGCTATTGCCTTCCACACGCTTCCTAGCGCACCAGATAGCGTCCTTAATACAGTTCAAAACCCTCCAAGCTCCTTCGACTTCTTCTTCCGTGAATTCGCCGTGAAACAGGCCATACAGCATAGCACAGTATGTGATGGCTGTTCTCGGGACGAATTGGCTCAGTTCCTGTTCCATGGTTTTCAACACGGCTTGGGCGTAGGGGCACTGCCAGAAGACTTGCAAGGCCGTCTCCTCTTCGATGACGCAGAAGGGGCAGTGTCTGTACCTACATAAGTTCCTGGCATGCATGAAAGTTCTCAAGGGCAGTCCTCCTTGGACCGCCATCCAGGCCAAATCCCGGTGCTGGTTGGTAAGTCTTTTGGACCCGATCTTGATCTAGATTTCCTCGCAGGTGACTGCGTTTCTACCCGGAACAGGTTCCATTAAGTCCTTTGCACGGATCTGTTTGTAGATGGTCTTCGGCTTCCACAGGTCGGGCCTGATGCCCTGCAGCTCGTTTTCCTTAATGAACTTGAAGTTGTCCAAGTAGAACCAAGGTGTGTCCCAGTTGTATGGCACGGAGCTGTCCCATCCTAGGCTCCTCCAGAGTGGGAGGAGGAAGAATCTTGACATGGCGTTCCCTGCAGAAGTCGAAGATCGATCCACACACAAAGATCCACGCAAAAAGATCCCTGGTGCAGAAGTTATGAAAGGAGATTATACTTGTTATAACTCCACCAGTACCACCGGAATGGATCTAAAGAACTTTCCCGATGGATGGTGTAATGAAACTAGAATCTTTAATGAAAGTATGCAAAATCAAAAAATGATATTGGGAGATATTTACTGGATCTGTGGGAATATGAAAATGAGGAACTATTTGCCCAGAATGTGGAAGGGACAATGTGCAGTTGCTTATGCCACTACACATTATACAGCTAGAGAACGAAGAAAAACGACCAGAAAGTGTGAGAAAGAAAAGGTCAGCGCCTGAAGGAAGCCTGGACCCCCATGTCTATATTGATTCCATAGGAGTACCACGAGGAGTGCCCGATGAGTACAAGGCCCGAGACCAGGTGGCAGCCGGATTTGAATCACTATTTCCTCAAATAACTATAAATAAGAATGTGGGGTGGATCAATTATATTTACTACAATCAGCAAAGGTTCATCAATTTTACCAGAGATGCTATCGGAGGATTAGCAGAACAACTGGATGCTGTTACACACACAGTCCAGCAGAACAGGATGGCTTTGGACATGTTGTTGGCTCAGCAAGGAGGAGTTTGTGCTGTGCTCAAAGGCACTGGTGGAACTTGTTGTACTTTTATTTCAGATGACACCGGGAAAGAGGGATCAGTCACCAAAGCTCTGAAGAAGATAAAAGATTTGTCAGATGAACTAGCACAGAACTCAGGAGTTGAATCTTGGGGAGATTGGTTCAACTTTGCGAGCTGGAAAAGGACTTTGACAATGTTTTTGGTTATTATATTTGTTGTACTAATCTTGCTGGCTATTGTGTCGTGCTGTGTAATACCATGTATTAAGAAGCTAGTTATGAGTATAATATCATCAAGTACAATGTATGCAGGGCTATATACCTGTACCGAGGAGGATAATTATAAGGAGATGATATTGGCAGATTTGTGATAAACAGGAGGGATATGTTAAAGGTAAAATCTATATACGCATTCTTACTATATGATGACTAGTTATCAAAAATCTGCTTACGCCTTGCTTTTAGGACAGGAGATTTGGAGGTTTGTACACAGAGCTGTGAGGATGCAGAATTCACACGCAGCTAGCAGTGGATACATTTCAAAGGCAGAAATCTGAGCTCGTGCTATGAGATGGGGGCGGGGCTGCCTATGTCTCCTTCACATGAAGGCTGCACAGGAGGGCACAGAGCATAGAGCAGCTTCACTGAGATCCGTGCATCCGAGGATGAGAGCTGCCGAGCAATGGGCGGGGTATTCAAATCAGCCGGGCGGAGCAACCGGCTAAAAAGCTCTGGGGAGAACTATGATTTTAGACAGCCTCTCTTCCCAGGACTTCAGGGCTGCTCCTTCCTTCCCGAACCAGACGCCAAGGATCTTGATGAAGTCCGGTTGGATGTTGAAGGGGATGGGCGCAGAGGAAGGTAGGTACCAATTTCCGAAGAGCATGGCTTCCGATTTCCCGCAGTTGACTTTTGCCCCTGAAGCTCGGCCGAAGTCTTCGCAGATCTGGACGAGCACGTCGATGGAACGCTTGTGCGCGCAGAACACCGTCATGTCGTCCATGTAGAGCGAGCACTTCGCTTCCCTTCTGTCTGGACCTGGTGCGGTGATCCCTCTGATCTCTGGGTTCCGTCTGATGCATTCGGCGAAGAGCTCTATACAACAAACAAAAAGAAGAGGTGACAGAGGGCAGCCTTGTCTGACCCCGGAGAGGACCCGGAAGGGGTCAGTCTTCCAGCCGTTCACCAGCACTGTGCTGTGGATATCAAGGTACATAAGGTTAACATATGAACAGAACATGTCGCCTAGGCCATACTTACGGAGGGCTCTAAGCATGAGCCCATGGGAGACACGGTCAAAAGCCTTCTCCTGGTCAAGACTGACCAGGGCGGCATGAATGTTGCGGTCCTGGATGTAGTGGACCGTGTCTCTGACCAGTGCGAGGCTGTCCGCAATCCGTCGCCCTGGAATTCCACAGGTCTGGTCCGGGTGGATGATCTGTCCGATGTCCTTCTTTAGCCGGTTGGCCAGTACCTTGGCGAGGATCTTGTAGTCCACGTTGAGAGAAATGGGACGCCAGTTTTTGAGGTCGCATTTCTCGCCCTTCCGCTTATACAAGATCGTAATCATGCCCTCCCTCAGCGATGGCGGCATTCTGCCCTCCTCCGCCAACTCCTCGAGCAGGTCCGGGCCTACGAGATCCCACAGCGCTACATAGAGCTCCGCTGGGAGACCGTCGCAACCCGGGGTCCTGCCTCGCCTAAAGGATTTGACGGCCGAGGTCAGCTCCTCCATAGTGAGGGGAGCGTCCGTGGACGCTGCGCCTGCAGGATCAAGGGTGTTGGTGATACCTGACAGAAACCGGTTCGCAGCGCCGTCATCCGTGTCTTTGGGCGAGTAGAGGTTCCGGTAGAAGTCACTGACAGCTTCCATTACCTCTGACTTACCCTTCCGGAGAGTGCCGGTCGAGTCCCGCAGTTGGGCTAGGGGGGTGTGGCCAGAGTGGAGTTTCCTGAAAAAGAAAGAGTTACACTTCTCACCTTTCTCTAGATGCTCCACCTTGGAACGGAAGATGATGCGCCTGGCGTCCTCCTCGAAGTGCTGTTTCAAGCGCTTCTTGGTCTCTTCCAGGTCTCGCCTAACGTCCCATCCGCATTGGTAGAGGTCCTGCAAGGACTGCAGCTCACGCTGCAGTCTCTTGAGTTCCCTCTTCCTTGCGCACACCTGCTGACGTCCCCTCGCTTGAAAGAAGCTGCGGAGCTTGACCTTCACGAACTCCCACCATTCACTTACCTTTCCGAAAGGTTCCTTATCTTCCCTCCAGTTGACATACTCACCCCTCAGTTTCTCCATCAGTTCCTCCCTTTCCAGCAGGGCGGTGTTCAGCTTCCAGGAGCCTGGGCCTGGGCCGAAGCCCTTGCCGAGGTCCCCCTGGAAGAGAAGGGCCCTATGGTCCGAGAAGAAGCAGGGGATTATGGAGTGACTGTTGTACATTACCTCTCTGGATGTAAAGATGAAGTCTATCCTTGAGCGGACAGATCCGTCGGGGCGGCACCAGGTGTAATTTGCGGCACCGTTTCCGATGGAGCCTACGACGTCCTTCAAGGAAGCCTCCGCCACCATCTCTTTGTGAAGGCGGGAGGTAACGTCCAACTTTGCCATGATGCCTGAGCTGCGCCCGTCCTCCTCTATCGGGCAGTTGAAATCACCGCCCATTATTACTGCTCTGGTGGTTGCGAGTTGGGTCCTCAGGGTCTGGAAAAGTTCCAGCCGCTCATTCTTCTCAGGGGAGGCGTACACGTTGATGAGCCTAACTGGCTCTCCCGCCCACGAACCGTCTACGACCAGCAGGCGGCCGCAAACGAGAGAGTGCACAGCGTGAAACGCCCACCCCTGATCAGAATGGCTACTCCTGCTGACTTGCAGTCGGCACCACCAGACCAGTAAGAGGGACCCTGGGTCCACTGGGAGCACAGGTGACTGTATCTCCTAGAGGGGGGGAGGGCACATTCCTGCAGCATGACTATGTCTCCTGGTTGGGTGTCAATGAAACTGAGAACGGTCTGCCTTCTGACGGGGTCCTTTATGCTCCGAACATTGATGGAGAAGATTGATATCTTAGCCATAATGGTTTGAAGAGAGGTGACTCATCAGTCGGAGACCGTGCGACTTACACCATGAGGGGGGCAGTTCCCTCCTCCTCAATCATTTCCCATAACGCACTGTCCTCCTCCGTGGGGGGTGGTAATAGGCTAGGGTCGTGTGGTATGGTGTCCAGATACTCGACGACCTCGGCGAGGTCTTCGGTGATCTGGGTGGGGTGGAGAAGGGGAGTTTCCTCCTCCTTGGCCTGCCTCTTTAAGGACAATTCCTTGTCCGGGACAGGACTCTGGGGGAGTTTCCTCTTTCCCCTCGTGAGGGCACCTGAGGTG
>NC_092861.1:14015708-14104090 GCF_032062135.1 Pyxicephalus adspersus | reverse complement strand
GGTGGTTTTGGAGGAGGGTGGTCTGGTAGCGACTGGTAGGGGGGTGGGCTGCCCTCGAGTATCTGGGGGTCTGTACTCACCTCCGGTGGACTGTCCCCCTCGGTTGTCACGTCCTGTGTTGCTGCTTCCTGTGCCTCTAACTACCCCAGCATAGGACCTGGTCCTTTTGGGGCATTCCCGGTAAAGATGGTCCGTTCCTCCGCAGAGGTTGCAGACCTTAGTCCGAGGGCAGTCCTTGGACTCGTGTCCTGTGACTCGGCAGAGTCTACAGAACACTGCGGGGCAATCCTTCCCTACGTGGCCTTCTTCCCCGCACCTTCTGCAGGTCCGGGGCATATCCTCGTAATGGAGGATTCCGGGGCATGGGCCGAGGTTAATGCACTGGGGCAAGTGCAAGAGGTCCCCCGTGGTGGGGTCTCTCCTGAGCTTACAGGTGAGGGTCCACTTACCAGTCCAGAAGCCGTTGGCGTCCAGGATCCGGGTTGGCTCTCTCAGCACCGTGCAAAACCTCTTCAGGAATGTTGCAATGTCTTGTCCTGGGATGTGAGGGCTTCGATGTGACTCTTCTTTCTTCCCGTTGAATGGGCGAATAGGCAACAAAGTTGCTGAAAGGAGATCCGGGTTCTGCTGCCTTCACTGTAGGGACACAAATGTTATATAGAAGATACCTCTTACGAAGGCCTGGATGGAGAGGGTCTCCGCCTTGGAGAAACCTTGTCGATGACCATCTTCCTTCCGAATACCTCCGCTGTCATGTCCAGGGCTGGAACCCCATCGGCGGTCTGGCGTCTTCCGTTTGCCTCTGCTCCTGTGGCTGCAGCTGGGGCTGGTCTTGCTGGGGCGGAGGTGGAGGGTCTTTCTTCCTGTCCCTGGCTGGCTTGGGCCTGTTCCAGGTGCTTCTTCTTTTCTTGTTTCTTTGGGGCCATCTTCGCTTCGGTCTTGGACACCTCGGGCTTCGGCTTCTGGCGTCGGCTTCGGGCTTCGGCTGCTGGCTTCGGCGGCTCCTCAGGATCTCTTCGCTCTTTTGCCTTTGTAAAGGCAGTTGGGTGTCCACTACCGGGGTAGTGACACAAAGGTGGGTGTAAGGGAGGATCGCAAGCTCGTTCCTGGCAAGGGCTAAGCCTCTAACCCAATAGCAGCAAGTAGGTGAAGCCAAATTTAATCGACGATCCTACAGGCCTGAGTAGAGGGTACCTCACCAGGACCAAATGGCTGGGATAGACCAAGCGAGATCCACCATATCAACTTTAAAAAGTCTCAACACCCCTAAGGGCAAAGGCAGATTTTTTTTTTTTTTTTATATTTTTATTATGAAAGTAAAAAAACAGATACATAATAACACAGAAATACCACAATCTTTGGCAAAGAAAACAATCATGACATAATTTTCAGTTAAGTGATAACAAGATTTTTCTTCCCAGATGGGAAAACCATAAAGGAAAACTTTCCAACTAAGTCCATTTTAGAAAGTGAAGTCCTTTTGTGTAGGTTTGAAAAAGGAACCCATTTGGCAAACTAAAAAAGGCCATAAAAGGATATCCAAAGGAAGGTCCGCAATGGTAAGTCCATAGAGTCCTTGGTGTAGGTTTGAAAAAGGAACCCATTTGGCAAACTAAAAAAGGCCATAAAAAGGTATCCAAAGGAAAGTCCATATTCCAAAGGAGGGCCGGTTGGCCGCAAAGTTGTTGGAGGGCATCTGCCCTTTGAAGACATAACATAGAAGGCCACCCACCTCTAGGGGAAGGGCAAGGCCTTTTAAACAACATATTGTGTTTTGTGGTCTGCCTATCCAGGACCGGCCATACCACTCTAAGTTTAACACATATACAGAACAAACTGAATAACATTACATGTACATAGTTTCCCAAATTAAGTACTATTACGAAATCAAAATGATAGCTGCACAGTAACATGGGAGGGCTAGGCCTGATTGCAACATGATGTGTTTTTTTGTGGTCTGCCTATCCAGGACCGGCCATACCACTCCGAGTTTTACACATATACAGAAATATTACATGCCCATAGTTTCTCAAGTTGGGTGTTATAACAAATTCAAGCCAATAACTCAAAAAATTTCAGAAGGAGAAGACCACTTTTAAAGTTTACATCATGAGGTGGGACTACACCATTTGGCCTCCCATAGCAGAGATATGGGGATTGTGTTTGCATGGAACCTAAAGTGGCCCATCCTGAGACAGGCTGCTGCAAACATTCCCATAAAGGCATATTGGTTCCTTACATCATCCTTAAGGGAGGGCAAACCCTTTTAGTTTGGCACCATTCCCTAGAAGTCCTCACTCAGGAGGAAATTTTGAGATTCGCATAAGCTTAGGCATTCCTTAAGCCGCATCCCCACACACCTGGGGGGGCCACATACCAGCCAGGGACTTTCACAAGGGCTTACATTCCGCCTTGCTAGGCCCAAGATTCTAGGCAATGTTAAAAGGTAAGCCATGCTGTGGTAAGATCGTGTTAAGCATACTTGAAAGAAACTTGCAAACCATCCAGAGGCTTCTCACAAGGACTTACCTTGCTAAGCCCCGGATCATTTTACTAAGTTTTCCACCTGCCTCCATGCAGGAGGTATCGTATATTTCACAAGGAAGAGTTAGTCCCACAGGTTTTCCCAAAAAGAAAAAAAACGCACTACACAGTTTCCCACATATACATATTACACTTTCCATACCAAGTGCTCATTGCACTAAGGGTATGTCTGTACAGGTTGGTTCAAAACCCCTATAAACTCATATTTTATCAAATAGAAACAAAGGGAGGCATGGTTCAGGTGAGTATGTAATGACCATATTTGAATTACTTGCTTCCTACTAGCCAATAACCAAACTATTTCCCTATTTTACCCTACCTATGCCGGCAAAACTAGTTTATAGGAAACCATCTGGACCAGCTGTTGAGGGAAAGAAAGGGTTAGTAGCGTGCACGATGAATATCTCCATGCTAAAACCTGAAAGAAAGGAGAGAAAGGGAAAAAAGTATATTCTGTTAGTCCCTGCCTATCAAATAATTCCATTTGGAAAGTTTCCATTCTTCGACTGCCCTGGGCGTCCCCAGATTCTTGCAGTCTCTCAGATAGAAGTCATACATTTTACTGAGGGCATATCTTATGCATTCTGTGGTTGATATGTGGTCCACTTTGAACAGGTACACATTTCTTGTTTTCCACAAGGCCAGTTTTATGCAATTTAGTGTGATCCATAAAGTTTGCATTTTTGCTGGAGAAATCTGCCCCAGAAACCCATACATGATTGTTGGGTAGTCCAACTTGGTCAGACAAGATTGCATTTTCAGAATTTTACCAACCTTTCTCCAAACTTTCTGTGCGTAAGAGCAGTTCCACATTACATGCAGAGTTGATTCTTCTGCTCCACATTCTGGCCTCGGACATTTGGCACTAGCCACCAAGCCCCTTCTGTGTTGGAAGGCCCTTGTGGGCAAACACTCATGAATTGCCTGCCAGGCAATATCCTTCAACTCGTTCGACAGATATTTTTGATTGGCCATATCCCATACACTTTTTGACTTCAACTCTCCAAAGTTGGATACAGGAGATACTATTCCCTTTTGTAGATGATTCTTGAGTTTTGTGTAATTTGCCAAAAGGTCTGGGTCTAGGTGCTTTAGATCATGCTCGACAATAAATTTTTCCAAAACTATGTATTGTTTAGGTGGAATTAGTAAGATTGGGCTGGTCTGACTGGGCTTATACCACGCCCTCCTTCTAAAGATGTGTCCAGCGGCGTATTTTAAGAATAAGCTCCAGTAGTTGCGTTTATTTTTCAAGCATCTGAAACAAAGTGAGAAAAAACCGCCCCACAAGGAAGTTCTTAAGTTGGGGGTCTCCTTCCCACCTTTAAATTTTTCTTTCTGCATGACTTCTCTCTTTACCTTCTCTGCTGTGGAGCTCCATATAAAGCGATAGATGATTTTGTTTAGCTGCCTTATCGTGGTGTTGTTAGGAGGGAATACAGAGCTTACGTATAACAGCAGAGGAAGCAGAACAGATTTGGTCACTAAAATTTTCCCTTCCAGGGTCAATTTTCTCATTTTCCAATATTCCGCTTTTTGGGTGACTTTGCTCTTAGCTTTCTCCCAGCTTACCTTCCCGTCATTGTTTGAATCGAAGAAAATGCCCAGAATTTTCACTGACTCCACGGTTTTTATGCTGACATCCCCCTTTTGCCAGTTTCCAGTTGTCAAACACTCGCACTTCTCCAGATTCAACTTAAAACCTGAGCCCAAACAGAAGATATTTGTTAATAGTAGTGCTCTGTTAATTGCCTCTTCTGATGTGCAAACAAAAACCACATCGTCCATATAGGCGGCCACTTTCGCGGTGTCCCCGCTACCTCCCGGAAGGTGAATCCCTCTTACCATTTTTTCTTTTCTGATGAGGGTCAGCAGCGGTTCCAGCGTGCACACGAAGAGGAGCGGGGACAGCGGGCATCCTTGCTTGACACCAGAATTCAAGGGGACGGTATCGGACAAGTGACCATTGATCAAAATCTGGCTGGAGGCCTGGCTGTAAAGAGAAAAGATATTCCGGATAAAGCATTTAGGCAAATTCATTCTTTCTGGGACTGCCCACAAAAAACTCGTGTGATACCCGGTTGAAAGCTTTGGAGAAGTCTAGCGATACCAGTGCAATTTTCTGCTCTCTCTCCTGCTGGTACCAAATTGCATCCCTAAGAAAATTTAGGTTGTCCTGGGCACTCCTGCCTGGTACTCCGCAGGATTGGCTGACATGTATAATTTTCCCCATTACCTCTTTTAGACGTCTTACAAGGATCTTTGCGAAGATTTTATAATCGCAGTTCAATAAGGTAATGGGTCTCCAATTTTCTAGAGATTCTAAGTTGCCTTTCTTAGGGAGAAGTGTTACAATTCCTTTCCTCCAGGATTCCGGTAATGTGTTCTCTTCTGCTGCAAGACGAAAAATGGAGACAAGTTCATTTTTGATTAGGTGCCAAAATGTGTCATAGAACTCAACGGGGAGTCCGTCGATCCCTGGGCATTTGTTTTTTTCAAAGCTTTTAATAGCTCTGAGAACTTCCTTTTCATTAATTGTGTTTGTAAATATTTGCTGGTCTGTTGGCTCTAACTTTAAATCCAAATTTTTAATGATGTCTGAGGTGGAGCTGGGATCAATGTGTTTGGCGGAAAACAGCTCCTTGTAAAATCTTTGTGCTTCCTCCAGCATTCCCTCCTGTGTGGTGGCATTATTTATTTTCATGTTTTTCTGCTTACATCCCACAACTTTCTTAAAAAAGTAGCGCGAGCATTTCTCATCCTCCTCTAAAACTCGCACTTTGGCATTGTGTAATATTTGTTTGCCTCTTTCCTGAATTTCTTTCCTGATCTTGATTTTTAAATTATTAATTTGCTCGTGCATATCTATTCCCAAGTTTTGGAGCTTTACCGAAGTCTGTAACTGGTTATTCAGGTTTTTGTACCATTTTAAACGGTCCTTAACCTCTTGCTTACTTTCTTTCAGAAAATAACTCTTGGTTTGGGTTTTAACCCATTCCCACCAATCACTGATGGTAGGGAACTTGTTCTTATTTTTTAAGTAGCTCATATATTGTTTCTCATATCCCTTTTGTATCCTTTCTTTTTCGAGGATTGAGGTGTTGAGGCGCCATACGCCTTTCCCATTAGGTGTTCCAGGTAAGATTATTTTGCTAACCAATAGTTTGTGATCAGAAAAAAATTGTGCTCTGTAAATTAATATCAATAAGCTGTATTTTTTTACTTACTAGTTGGTAGTCAATACGGGATTTAGAACGTTTCCCCATGTGTACCCTGGGTCCTTGGGGTGACACCGTTTCCACGCGTCCTGAAACTCAAAATCAATAATTAAATTTTTAAGTAGCATAGATGTTTTGTCTTGCCTGCGAGATCTTGAACCGGCTCTTTTTTTCCCCGGGCAACAGGCAGTTGAAATCTCCACATACTATTGTGGGGTTGGAGTTGGTCAAAAAAAAATGTATAGTATGAAGAAATTGCTCTCTTTCATGTTTATCCGTTGGAGCATACACATTCAACACTTCAAATTCCAGGCTGTCATACTTGCATTTAGCTATCATAGCTCTTCCTGGCACCAATTCTGTGAAACTCAAAATTTTTATTGCATTACCTCTAACCAAAATACCTATCCCAGATGCAGGATTTGTGTTGTCCCCGGACCAGACAGATGTCCTGTTAGACCAATGCATGGTCATGAACTTGTAGTTCGGATCATGATCCAACGCACACTCCTGCAAACAAAAAATAGATAAATCAGACTTTTCTATCGTGTCAAAAATTATCGCCCTTCTTGTCGGGCTCTTTAAGCCCCTTACATTAAGGGAGCCAATTTTGATTTCATTCATCCTGATGATACCTCAGAGTCTGAGAGAACAAAATCAGAAGCAATTGATACGGCGTCAATTTTAGGTTGACCCGTCGAACAAGGCATAGAAACAAATTCCTCAATCCTACCTGTCCCGGTTTGGGATTCTGGCATCACCCTCTGCTCCATGTGGACGGGAGGAATATCCGGAACCAACAACACACTTAAGCTTTTTTCGGTGTCCTCTGCCAGCTTTTTAACCGCGGGCAAGGCTGTGCATTCATCATCGGAGTGCTGAGTATCTGAAATACTTTCATTCTTACGCTTTTTTTCTGACCTGTGTCCCGCTCACCGGCGGCACCGACTTACCCGTACCCTCAACCTGGACGGGCGGGTCCTGCCGAGCCGCCACCGACACTTGGGTCTCCTCCATTTGACTAACGCCATCTGGTCTTTCGTCCGCTGAAAAGGCAAATTTACATGAGTTTCTCACTGCCTGTGCATATGACTTTCGGGCTTTGCATTCTCTATAGGAATGCCCTGCCTCTCCACAGCCATTGCACACCATTTCGTTTAAACAATCCTTGGATAAGTGCCCACTCTGTCCGCACTTCCTACAGATTATTGTATCTTTTTCTTTACAATCTTCTGCCGTATGCCAATATTTCTTCCACGAGCGGCAGTACCTGGGCATCCCTTTATAGCGTAAAAAAATGCGATCTCTGCCGAGAACAATAACAGGAGGCAGATGTTGGAGCCCACCCGGGCTCAAAGGATCCCTTTTTAAAGTAATTTTGAATATATAATTACCATTCCAAATGTCGTATTCATTGGTTTCCCTCATCGCAAATTTTGCAGTTTGGCAGATACAACTGAGATGAAACAAAATATCCTCTGGTTGAAGAAAGGGGTTGTGCACTGTTACCACCACAGTCGTAACCCCACCTGTATACAATGTTACGAACTCAAAACCGAACAAAGCCTTGTCATCAATATGTTTGACCACACTGTCGTGGAACACATTGCATGCGATCTGGCTGGAAAAGGTCAAAAAAAAAAACAAAAAACGATACCTTTCCTTTCTTGCAGGAATAAGATATCCCCAAGCTTTACTTCAAGCGTCTTCAAGAGGATTTCTTCCACCAGATCTTTCAGGCTTGTCAGTCCACTTTTGGCGATGATCTTGAAGGAGTTTGTGATCCTTGGCTCCCCTGGGCCAGGACCACGGATGGTACCGCCTCTCCGTTCGTTCTCCATCTGCATATATGCAAATTACCTCTACCTAAGGAAAAAAAGGAAACAAACCATACGGCCCGAAGGTCCTATGGGGATCGCTTCTCTGCGCTTTCGGGTGGTGCCTACCCCTATAGCAGCATGGGAGGAACCCGCAGGAACCCCCCAAGGCCAAGGCGGCTGGCACCCTACTTGCTAGCTCTTTTAACTCAGAAGACAAGTTTCCCTGATCTGAGCCAAAAGGCCGAGAAGCGATAACCGGTTAAGGGACGCCAACGGGCGCCCCCGGCTCTGGAAGAACGGGTGCGCTCGCCGAGAGGCTCCACCCTTTCGCAACCTACAAAAAGTGGCGGCGGCCACCCCCGCTGGGACCGGCCCGGACCCCGCTGCAAAGTTCCTCTGCCCTGACCATCTCTCCTAGCTGACCTGACAGCACCTGCTCTGGATTGGACCCCTGGGCCCAGAAAAGGGCTCTGCTTAAGGCCCAGGTGCTCCTCGTTTCCCTCCGTCGTTAGCACTCCTCGTCCCGGCAGCTGGCTGGGCACATTTGCATGGCACCGCCTCCCCCCGCTGGCCCCCCTTCCTCTCGCCCCGGGACCACAAGAGGGAGACACAGACCGTCACATTGCACGGGACTCTACTCTGTGCTGCACGCACGCTCAAGGTGCTCAAATTAAAGCCAACAGACAGCCACAGCAAAGAAAGGGAGGGAGAGAACTTGCTTGCTGACTTGTGCCATTGCTGCTGCTCGTCTTCTAAAGCCCTTCACTGGCTGCATGCATCCCCTAGACACAGCTCCATACAGCAAAAAGTCCCGCTGCACATGGGTGGCTCCTCAAAATCCTCAGGCCTTCTTCTGCTGTGCACTTCAAGCTGCTGTTTTTCCCAGCTAGCCTGCCTGCAATGAAACTAGGCCCAAAGGAGCAAAGAAAGAAGCCAACACCTGCAAGCTAGCAATCAGCAAGGCTAAGTCCACCCCAAGAATCTGGACCATTTGGGCAAATGACGTGGCCCATCCTAAAAATGCACCAAGGAACCACACAGGGCAAGAAAGCAAAGCAAAAACAAAAAAAGATGAAGAATTCCAAAATTAAATAAAATAACATGCAATGAATAAATAAATAAATCTATAAGAAAAAGAAAGACATGGAAGTCCAAAAGGCAAAGAAGCAATCAATCAATCAATTGCAAAACAATGGGACATGATTGACAAACATTGACTTTATTTACAGTTCAGCAATCTTGATCATACAGATAACATCATACAAAATTGGCTTACAATACAATGTAAGGGCACAGGCAGCATATAATACAGGCAGGGGTTAAACACAGTTGGAGCACAGCAAAAATGGAAAGAGCAGGCAGGATAGGATGGCTGGCTGGCTGCCGATTGCCACCAAAGCAGTTAACAACGGCATTAGTGAAGTAAAGTCCCAACAATAGGTGTCAAGTCACACTGGACTGTCTGGCCGTGTCCTTCTTGTCTGACTCTTCACAATTGCTGTGCTCGGTCTGTTTTTGGAATCCTGTATTAGAGAGTTGCACCGGTCCTGGAGGTACTGCAATACCAGGTCGATGCGTGGAGTGGACAGAGCAAGCTCTTCTTCCATCTCCCTGTTCTAAAAATCGATTTTATATGGTCCCCAGATAGGGGACGATCCAATATTAAACTGATAATTTTTTTTAAAATTTTTATAAAAGTAAAAAAGCAAATTAACAACAAATACATAAACATAACTTTTTGCAATCTTTGGCCTAAATTGAATTATTTATTTTTTCCAGGTTTTAACAAAGGGACATAAAAGAGGAACTCCGTCCAAAGGTAGGTCCATTTGTGAATAACAGAATAAAGTCCTTTTATGCAGGTATTTGGTGCAAAAGTCCATATTTGAAGAACTTAAGTCCATGAGTTGACTCCACTCAAGAATTTGTTGTCCAATAAGTCCAAGGGAAATCCAAAGAAAAGGTCCTTCCACACGGGTATAAAAAGAAAACATAAAAATAGCTAACTGGCGATATAGCATTAATTTGAGGGCTCCAGCCCTAAAAAACAAACATTTCCATGAAAGGCCGCCCACCTCTAGGGGAAGGGCTAGACCATGCTTGCAACACATTATGTTTGTGGTCACCTATCAGAGGATGGGCAATACCACTTCACACTTTACAAAAATAAATCATATTTTACATGAACATAATGTACACATTACATACTTTGTAGACAAGATTGTCTTGTGATTGCCTTTCTCAACATTGGCAACATCAATATACCATAAGTTTCACATGTTTTCTGTATATTTATGTTTCAGCATTTTTCATTACAGAAATACGCCATCTTAAACAACAGTTTCAAATAAATCCCCAAATTTCGGAGGAAATCATTCTCCCATCTTACAGTTGTGACAGGACCATTGTTAATTTTTCACAGGATTTCATGCTTAATATAACAACAATACATTTTCTCCCCCTTAATATAGGGTAGCCTCAATTCCCATACAGTATATTACACCTTATCTGGCCTTCTGTCCAAAGGAGGAGCCCTTGCGTTCACACAAATTTTTATCATTTCCACACTTTAAGTTTGACCATGTCTTTTTTTTTTTATGCCCCATTCTTGAAAAGGGTTTTCAACAGGCCAGAGGCTTCTCACAAGGACTTATCTTGCTGCCTTGCTAAGCCCTGGCTCACGTAAAGACACCACAAATTTTATTGTTAGTTTCCCTTTCCCGACTCCTTGCAGGGGTCAGGCAGTACCATACCTCACACACAAAGGAGGTTTTCCACTTAAGGATTGTAAAATTTTCTTAAAATGCACCAGCTCTGTCACACCTGCTTTTTTCCTTTGCCCACTCTTGGCTCATATCTGGACTTTTCTTGAACCCTTTAGACAGATCCTCATCAAGCATCATTTTTACATGAACATTTATCATTTAGATCAGTTTAACACCAACGCAATTTAAACCCAAGTATCCTTACATTTACTACAGTTTTTAACATTTTCCCAAGTAAGTATCCTCCACGTTATTGTATTAGAATACATTTTTAACACCTGATCACCTAATTTCTTATTCTCATCTCTTATAGATGACACCCATTGCCAATGGAAAGAGCACTTCCAGGTAAGTTTAGGATAACTGTATTTGTTGTTTTGTTTTCCCTCCTAAAGGTATTTGCATTTTAAACCCTACCTATGCTGGCATTCTTATGTCTTCTAGATCCAGCTATTTGACCCAAAGGAAAAAAGAAGGGTTAGTACAACATGGAATATAAATGTATCCATTTCTTTAACCTGTAAAAGGAGAAATTGGTTAATCCCTGCCTATTGTGGAATTCCACATAAAGAACTTCCATTCTTTTATTGCCCTGGGCGTCCCCAGTTTGTTACAATCTCTCAAATAGAAATCATACACTTTGCTTAAAGCGTATTTTATGCATTCTGTAGATGATACGCAATCCAGTTTGTATAAGAATATATTCCTCATTCTCCACAGAGCCAGTTTTAGGCAATTTATCGTTATCCATAGTGTTTGCACTTTGGTTGGAGGGATTTGTCCCATGGTAGTGTACATAATTGTTTGATAATCTAGTTTTTGCAACCCTGACTGGAATTTTAGGATTGTACCAACTTTCCTCCATACCTTCTGCGCGTATTGACAGTTCCACATTACATGCATGGTTGTTTCCTCTGCCCCACACTCTGCTGTTGGGCATTTGGCACTGGCCACCATACCCCTTCTATGTTGAAAAGCCCTTGTGGGCAGGCATTCGTGCACTACTCGCCAAGCAACATCTTTTAATTCATTTGATAGGTATTTTTGATGAGTTATCTCCCATATACTCTTAGATTTTGACTAAAGTTTTTTGACTTTTGACTAAAATTTTTGACTGATTTTGACCAAAGTTTGCTACAGGTGTCGTTATCCCTTTGTGTCTGTTTCTTAAGGTTTGAATAATTCATCAAGATCTCTTAATCCAATTGTTATGTCATATTCAACTATAAATTTTTCCAAAACCACATATTGTTTGGGTGGAATTATTAAAACTGGGCTATTTTGACCCAGCTTATACCATGCCCTTCTGAAAATATATCCTGCAGCGTATTTCAAAAACAGACACAAAAACAGTAATTTTGCTTGTTTTTTAAACACCTAAAACAGACAGAAAAAACTGCCCCACAAAGCCACTCTCAAGTCTGGTGCTTCTTTGCCTCCTTTAATTTTCTCTTTTTGCATGATTTCGTTTAACCTTTTCCGCTGTAGAATTCCATATGAAGCGGTACATAATTTTATTTAATTGTCTAATTATGTTATTTGGTGGAAATACAGCACTCAGCTATAGCATCAAGGGTAATAGAACAGATTTTGTGACAAGAACGTTCTCTCCAAAGTTAATCTCCTTGCTTTCCAGAACTCTACTTTTTGTATGACCTTATTTTTAATTCTTTCCCAGCTCAGGTTTCCATTGTTCTTTACATCAAAAAGAACACCCAGAATTTTCACTGTCTCCACGGTTTTGATTCTGATATTCTTTTTGCCAACTTCCAATTATCAGGCATTCACATTTGTCAAGTTTAATTTAAATCCTGAACCCAGGCAAAATATATTTGTTAGAAGCAATGCTCTGTTTATTGCTGCTTCTGAAGTGCGGACCATTACCACATCGTCCATATATGCCGCCACTTTTGCCATGTCCCCACTACCTCCCGGAAGATGAACCCCTCTTACCATGTTCTCCTTCCTGATGAGAGCCAATAAAGGTTCCAGCACACATACAAAGAGGAGCAGGGACAGCAGGCAACCTTGTTTCACTCCTGAATCTAGCAGGATTACTCCAGACAGATGGCCATTTATTAGGATTTGGCTAGTAGCTTGTCTGTAAAAAAAAAAAAAAAAAAAAAAAAAGAGATGTTCTGAATAAAACTTTTTGGTAAATTCATTTTTTCCAATACTGCCCACAAGAATTCGTGAGATACTCTATGAAACGCTTTCGAGAAATCCAAAGACGACAAAGCAATCTTCTGATTTCTCTTGCTGGTACGAAATGGCGTCTCTGGAAAAAGTTTAGGTTGTCCTGAGCACTTCTGCCCGGCACCCACAAGACTGGCCAATGTGTATAACTTTCCCCATTACCTCTTTTAATCGACCGACCAGAATTTTTACGTAGATCCTTTAATCGCTGTTCAATAGTGTTATCGGTCGCCAGTTTTCTAGGGACTCCAGACTGCCTTTTTTGGGAAGGAGTGTCACACCCCCTCTCTTCCATGACTCTGGCATGATATTTTCCTCAGCTGCAAACTGTAAAATAGCAACAAAATCATCTTTGATTAGGTACCAAAATTTTTCATAAATTTCTATTGGAAGCCCATCAATGCCAGGGCATTTGTTTTTATCAAAGCTTTTAATGACTTTTATGAACCTCCTTTTTGTTAATTTTGTCTGTGAACATTTGCTGGTCGCTATTTTCCAATCTCAATTCCAAGTTATTTAAGCAATCTGTTATGTTAGGGTCAATATATTTTTTACTAAACAAATCGTTGTAAAAACTTTGTGCCCCTTTAAGCATCCCTTCATGTGTAGTAGCATCATCTATTTTTGTGATTTTTGGTTTACTTCCCATAACTTTTTTGAAGAAAAAGCGGGAGCATTTTTCATCATTTTCCAGTACCTGGACTTTGGCATTGTGTATTATTTGTTTGCCTCTTTTCTTAATTTCTTTACTGATTTTAATTTTTAAGCTGTTGATTTGGTCACACATATCTATGCCCTCGTTTTGGAATTTTATAAATGTCTGCAGCTGGGCATTTAAATTTTTGTACCATTTTAACTGATTTTTTAACTTCTTGTTTACTTTCTTTCAGGAGATAACACTTGGTCTGGGTTTTAATCCATTCCCACCAGTCTGCAATGGTACAGAACTTATTTTTACATTTTTGATAGTTTGCGAATTGTTTTTTATATTCTTTTTGTATTCTTTCTTTTTCTAGGATTGAAGTGTTGAGGTGCCACACTCTACTCCCATTGGACATCCCAGGTAAGTTCACTCTGCTAATTAGTATTTTATGATCAGAGAATATTGTACTTTGTAATTTTATATCAATAAGCTGTATTTTTTACTTACAAGTTGGTAATCGATATGTGATTTAGACCGTGCGTTTCCCCACGTGTATTCTGGGTCACCTGGATGACACAATCTCCATGCATCCTGGAACTCAGTCTGTTGTTGTTTTTCAATAGCATTGACGTTTTATCTTGCCTGCGAGACTTCGAGCCAGCTCTTTTTTCCCCAGGAAGTAAGCAATTGAAATCTCTGCATACTATTATTGGTTTTGAATTCGTAAAAAAAAAACTGTATTGTATGCAAAAATTGCTCTTTCGTGTTTGTCTATTGGAGCATATATGTTCATAATTTCGAATTCCAGGTTGTCATATTTACACTTGGCTACCAGAGCTCTGCCCGGTACTGATTCTATAAAACTTGTGATTTTTAATGTATTACCTTTAATCAATATGCCGATTCCAGTTGCGGATTTTGTGTTGTCTCCAGACCAGATAGATGTTCCTTTAGTAAACTGCTTTGTGATGTACTTATAGTTCGGATCATAATCCAACGCACATTCCTGTAAGCAAATTATTGATATATCAGATTTTTCTATAATATCAAAGATTGCAGCCCTTCTTGTCAGGCTCTTTATGCCCCTTACATTCAGGGAGCCTATCCTAATTTCATTCATCATGCTGATTCTGATTCTTCAGACTCTGAAACTGTTAAATCTAAAGAAACTGAACCAACAGCAAAACTTTGTTGTGCTGTCAAACCAACCACTGAGATGAATTCCTCAATTCTGTCTGTTCCAGCTTGCGTTTCTTTTATTGTATCCTTTCCTGGAGGGATAGGGATAGAGACGTCCTCTTCCTCCTCCGGGAAGTCCATGAGGGTGTAGTCTCTGATCAGACTGAGGGACAGTCTGCGGCAGTCCTCGATGGACATCCTCTCCCTCCGGAGGATAAGGCGCTTTCCAGCACACCAGATAGCGTCCTTAATACAGTTCAAAACCCTCCAAGCTCCTTCGACTTCTTCTTTGAATTCGCCATGGAACAGACCATACGGCATAGCGCAGTATGTGATGGCTGTTCTCGGGACGAATTGGCAGTGTCTGTACCTACATAAGTTCCTGGCATGCATGAAAGTTCTCAAGGGCAGTCCTCCTTGGACCGCCATCCAGGCCAAATCCCAGTGCCTGTTGGTAAGTCTTTTGGACCCGATGTTGATCCAGATTTCCTCGCAGGTGACTGCGTTTCTACCTGGAACAGGTTCCATTGAGTCCTTTCCACGGATTTGTTTGTAGATGGTCTTCGGCTTCCACAAGTCGGGCCTGATGCCCTGCAGCTCATTCTCCTTGATGAACTTGAAGTTGTCCAAGTAGAACCAAGGTGTGTCCCAGTTGAACGGCACGGAGCTGTCCCACCTGTCCCACCCTAGGCTCCTCCAGAGTGGGAGGAGAAAGAATCTTGACATGGCATTCCCTGCAGAAGTCGAAGATCGATCCACCAGTGTCCTTCTTACGGCGTTGCAGGCGAAGAAGATCCTCAGCATCGTCGTGATGTCCGGGGACTCCTTTGCCGCCCTTCTGATGCTCTTTAAACATGGTTGTTCTCTTTACTCGGTCCATCTTCGAGCCCCAGATGAAGTGGAAGGTCGCCCTCGTGATGGCCTTGCAGGTGTTGGTGCGTGGGGGCCATGCTTGGGCGAGGTACTGCAGCACAGGGAGGATTTCACTGCGGAGTACTAGCGTCTTCCCTTCGATGGTGAGGTCTCTGAGGCTCCAGAGGCCGAACTTTTGTTTCATCTTTGACAGCCTCTCTTACCAGGACTTCAGGGCTGCTCCTTCCTTCCTGAACCAGACGCCAAGGATCTTGATGAAGTCCGGTTGGATGTTGAAGGGGATGGGCGCAGAGGAAGGCAGGTACCAATTTCCGAAGAGCATGGCTTCCGACTTCCCGCAGTTGACTTTTGCTCCCGAACCTGGGATTCCGCCGGTTTGATCCGGGTGGATGATCTGTCCGATAACCTTCTTTAACCGGTTGGCCAGTACCTTGGCGAGGATCTTGTAGTCCACGTTGAGGAGAGAAATGGGACGCCAGTTTTTGAGGTCGCATTTCTCGCCCTTCCACTTATACAAGATCGTAATCATGCCCTCCCTCAGCGATGGCGGCATTCTGCCCTCCTCCGCCAACTCCTCGAGCAGGTCCGGGCCTACGAGTTCCCACAGCGCTACCTAGAGCTCCGCTGGGAGACATCGCAACCCAGGGTCCTACCCCGCCTAAAGGATTTGACGGCCGAGGTCAGCTCCTCCATGGTGAGGGGAGCGTCCGTGGACGCTGCGCCTGCAGGATCCAGGGTGTTGGTGATACCTGACAGGAACCGGTTCGCAGCGTCGTTATCTGTTTCTTTGGGCGAGTAGAGGTTCCGGTAGAAGTCACTGACAACTTCCATTACCTCTGACTTACCCTTCCGGGGAGTGCCGGTCGAGTCCCGCAGCTCGGCGAGGGGGGGTGTGGCCTGAATGGAGCTTCCTGAAAAAGAAAGAGTTGCATTTCTCACCTTTCTCTAGATGCTCCACCTTGGAACGGAAGATGATGCGCCTGGCGTCCTCCTCAAAGAGCTGTTTCAAGAGCTGTTTCTCTTGAGTTCTCTCTTCCTTGTGCACACCTGCTGGCGTCCCCTCGCTTGAAAAAGCTGTGGAGCTTGACCTTCACGAACTCCCACCACTCACTCACCTTTTCAAAATGCTCCTTGTCCTCCCTCCAGTTGACATACTCACCCCTCAGTTCCTCCATCAGTTCCTCTTTTTCCAGCAGGGCGGTGTTCAGCTCCCAGGAGCCTGGGCCGAAGCCCTTGCCGAGGTCCCCCTGGAAGAGAAGGGCCCTATGGTTCGAGATGAAGCAAGGGACCATGGAGTGGCTGTTGTGCGTTACTTCTCTGGATGTAAAGATGAAGTCTATCCTTGAGCGGACAGATCCATCGGGGCGGCACCAGGAGTAGTTGGCGGCGCCGCTTCCGATGGAGCCTACGACATCCTTCAAGGAAGCTTCCGCCACCATCTCTTTGAGAAGGCGGGAGGTAACGTCCAACTTTGCCATGATGCCTGAGCTGCGCCCGTCCTCTATTGGGCAGTTGAAATCACCACCCATTATTACTGCCCTGGTGGTTGCGAGTTGGGTCCCCAGGGTCTGGAAAAGTTCCAGCCGCTCATTCTTCTCAGGGGAGGCGTACACGTTGATGAGCCTATTTGGCTCTCCTGCCCACGAACCGTCTACGACCAGAAGACAGCCGCAGACGAGATCGTGGACAGCATCAAGCGTGAAACGCCCACCCCTGATCAGAATGGCTACACCTGCTGACTTGCAGTCGCCACCTCCAGACCAGTAAGAGGGACCCTGGGTCCACTGGGAGCACAGGTGACTGTATCTCCTAGAGGGTTTCAGAAACAAATTACAAAACAAAGGTTCCATTCAGAAGGTAAAAAATCCAGTGTCAGTAGTATAGTGAAGTCCATTTAGGCCGATTGAAATAAAGTCCATTTAGGCTAAAAGTATAGTCCATAATAGGACAAAACAGAAAGTCCATGAAAAGGGTTTTACAAAAGATTGTTTCAAAAGGTCAAAAAAGTTCCATTGACTGTAGTATATAAGTCCAATGAAAAAACAAGCCAACTGGCAAAAGGGGAGTTCTTGTTTTCCAACAGCAGAAAAAACCTGTAACTTGAGGGCTCCAGCCCAGGGGGGAAAGAAACAGGCATGAGAAGGCCACCCACCTCTGGGGGAAGGGCTTGGCCAAAGCTGAAAACACATTCGTTTTTTGGTCGCCTATCAGAGGACAGGCAAGACCATTTACACACATTTATGGTCGCCTATCAAAGGACGGGCAAGACCATTTACACATATGAGTCATACATAGACATATTCTGAATTTTATCATCAAAAACATCATCACATGACCACTATCTTACAAAGGGTCATCATTGCAGGACATAAGGATACATTGTGATAAGGTACAAAAGATACATGGTCGCCCGACTCTTAAGGTAAGGCAGCACCATATTGTACAAGAAATCCACATTTACATTCTGCAAACCGCCACACAGGCAATGTGTAAATTCCATAAATACATTAAGTGTGTTTTCAGTAGCGTTCAAAACCATTTGGTCATGGTTGATCATCCCAAAAGGAGGTCACTTTACCCATAAGAGGGGCATATACTTCCAAAGTTAGTTAATAAAGAAACTTTGAACTGAAAAATTTCCCATTCCAGGAGAACGCAATTCCTGCGTTATTGGTCATTTACCATTTCAATGCTTGTTCAAAGGGAGTGTGAACCCAAGGCTTCTCACAAGGACTTATATATGCCTTGCTAAGCCCTGGAATATTTTGGCAATAAAAAAAGGTATACCGCAAATATTACGGTCATATACCAAGAAAACCCAAATAACATGGAAAAAAAAAAGGACATTTTAGGCATAAACATGACACTTATTCTAAAGAAACAATAGAAAGGTGAAGTTTTTGTATCATCTTCAGTATTGTTTCTTCCAAATATTCACAATCCAGAAACTATTAGAAAACAAAAGGAAAGGATATAACCCTGCCTATGCCGGCATCTAATTTTAATACTAGATCAAAAGGCACCCAATTTAATCGAGACTGTTGAAGTTCTGTAGGGAGAGAAGGAAATAAGTTAGGCAAGGAGCGAAAAAACATTTTAATGACTGGATCAAAAGCATTCAATTTGAATTGAGACTGTTGTGGTCCTATAAGGGAGAAAAAAAAGAATAAGTTAGGCAAGGAGAGAAAAAAAAGTTTTTATGATTAGATCGGAAACACCCAAATTTGAATCAAGGCTGTTATGGTCCTATAGGGGAAAGAAAAAATAAGTTAGGCAGGGAGAAAAAGAAAGGGGTTTAGGTCAAAGGAGTCATGTAGACCATTCCTCCAAACTTTGCCTGTAAAAAAAAAAAAAAAGACAAGATTATTTACTGATCAAAGCATTCCACATGAACAAACACCATTCACTCATTGCACTGGGCGTCCCCAGTTTTTTGCAGTCCAAGAGAAAAAAGTTGTGCATCTTGCTCAAAGCATATTTTATGCAGTCCTGGGTTGTTATGCAATCAGTTTTGTACAGGTAGATATTCCTCATTTTCCATAGAGCAAATTTGAAACAGTTGATAGAAATTCACAGGGTTTTAAATTTCTTCCAGGGAACTGATTCAAAAACACCATACATTACTGTCTGATGGTCAAGTCTTTGTAAGCCGAAGAGGAACTTTAAAGTTGGACCTACCATCTCCCATATGCTTCGGGCATACGCACAGTTCCGCATAAGATGTAATGTTGTCTCATCTCCACCGCACCCTGACCTAGGGCATCTGGCACTGGCCACCATGCCCCTCCTGTGTTGGAAAGCTCGTGTTGGTAAGCATTCATGTGCGACCTGCCAGGCAATATCTTTCAGTTCATTGGACAAATAGTTTTGATTGACCATCCCCCAAATGCTTTTTGATTTTGCTTCAACAAAATTTGCCACAGGGGTCGTTATGTCATTTCTAATTGCTATTTTGAGTTTAGCATAATTCCTTAGAATGTCTGGATCCAGGTGTTTTAGATCATAGGTTACAATAAATTTCTCCAAAATCACATACTGTTTCGGTGGTGTTAAAAAGATTGGAATATTTTGGGTTGGCCTAAACCAAGCCCTTTTCCTGAAAATGTGCCCGGCAGCATATCTTAAGAAAAAACTCCAATAATTGCATTTTTCTATAAGGCACAGGGAGAAGAAACTACCCCACAGTGCCTTTCTCAGATCCGGTGACCCTTTACCTCCTTTCAGCTTTTCTTTCTGCATTATATCTCTTTTGAGCTTCTCTGCAGAAGAACTCCAAATAAACTGGAACATGATTTTGTTTAGGAATCTAATTGTATTATTGTTTGGTGGGAAAACCAAGCCTAAATACAACATTTGAGGTAGCAAGACTGCCTTGGCTATAAGATTTTTTCCCTCCAGGGTGAGTTTTCTGGTTTTCCAATACTCCGTTTTCTGAACAATTTTGTTTTTAATTTTTTTCCCAACTGGCGTTGCCATTATTGTGGATGTCGAAAAGGACTCCCAAAATTTTGACAGATTCCACTGTTTTTATTTTGATATCTGTTTTCCGCCAGTTTCCTACCATTTGGCATTCACATTTTTCCAAATTTAGTTTAAAGCTAGATCCGGAGCAAAAAATACTAGTGAGGTGCAAAACTCTGTTTATAGCAGCTTCAGTTGTACAGACTGCTACCACATCATCCATGTACGCTGTTGTTTTTGCCGTGTCCCCACTACCTCCCGGCAGGTGGACCCCTCTTACCGTCTTCTCCTTTCGGATAAGGGCCAACAAAGGTTCCAAGGCGCACACAAAGAGGGGGGACAGCGGGCAGCCTTGCTTCACTCCAGATTCTAGCGGGATGGTGCCCGATAGGTGTCCATTTACTAAAACCTGGCAGGTGGCGTCACTGTAAAGGGAAAAGATATTTTTAATGAAACTTTCTGGCAGGTTCATTTTTTTCAACACAGCCCACAGAAACTCTGTCAAAGGCTTTTGCGAAGTCCAGGGATACCAAAGCTATTTTTTGACTCCTTTCCGGATGGTACCATATAACATCTTTCAAAAAATTTAGATTATCATGGACACATCTGCCTGGAACTCCGCATGCCTGACTGAAATGTATGATTTTGTCCAATACCTTTTTAAAACGACCCACCAGGATTTTGGCGTAAATTTTGTAGTTGCAGTTGAGCAGAGTTATTGGACGCCAATTTTCCAGGGATTCTAAATCTCCTTTCTTGGGAAGGAGCGTTACCACTCCTCTCCTCCATGATACCGGAATGTTGTTTCCTTCGGTAGCCAACTGCAAGATAGTAACAAAATCATTTTTGATAACATGCCAGAAGTTTACATAGAATTCTATAGGAAGGCCATCCACACCAGGGCACTTATTTTTATCGAAGCTCTTGATTGCCTCAAAAACTTCCTGTTCATAGATGTTATCTAATAATATTTGGTGGTCATTGCTTCCCAACTTTTGTTCTTGTTTATCCAGACAGCCTTCTATAGTATTAGGATCGATGTGTTTTTTGCTGAAAAGTTGGGAATAGAAGTTTTGCGCCTCCTTAAGCATATCTGCTTGTGTGGTAGCATTGTTTAACTTCGTGACCTTTTGCTTTGTTCCCATTACTTTTTTAAAAAAGAAAGGAGAACATTTTTCATCATTTTCCATGGTGTGAACCTTGGCATTATGTATGATCTGTTTCCCTCTTTGCTTAATTTCCTTACTTATTTTGGTTTTGAGGGTATTGATCTGTTCTTGCATTTCTATGCCTTTGTTTTGTAGCATTATAAAAGTTTGCAGCTGGGTGTTTAATTTTTTGTACCATGCAAGTTTATTCCTGGCCTCTCGTATACTTTCGTTTAGAAAAAAAGCTTTTGTCTGGGATTTAACCCAGTCCCACATTCCACAATGGAATGGAAGTTGCTTTTGCTCTTTTAGTAATTGAAAAATTGCTTTTCGTATTTCTTTTTAATCACTTCATTCTCCAGTAGGGAAGTGTTGGGACGCCACACCCCTTTTCCATTGACTGTCCCAGGAATTCTAATCTTTCCAATTAAAATTTTGTGGTCAGAGAAAATTGTAGATTGTAGTTGAGCATTAATTATTTGAATCTTTTTACTCACAAATAAAAGGTCAATCCGGGATTTAGACCGGGCATTTTGCCATGTGTATCCAGGGTCACTTCTGTGGCATGATCTCCAGACATCCTGTAACTCAAAGTCAGTGGTTATGTTCTTTAAAATCATAGGTTTTATCCTGTCTGTGGGACCTAGAGCCTGCTCTTCTCTCGCCAGGCAAAAGGCAATTAAAATCCCCGCAAACTATCATTGGATTGGAGTTAACTAAAAAAAACTGTATTGTTTGCAAAAAGGTTTCCTTTTCGTGCTTGTCCACAGGAGCATAAATGTTCATAATTTCAAAAATAAAATTGTCATATTGACATTTGACCACCAGGGCTCTGCCTGGTACAATTTCCAAAAAACCTCAAATTTTGACAGTGTTACCTTTGATCAGGATACCAACTCCGGTGGCGGGATTGCTATTATCTCCTGACCAGATAGAAGCTCCTTGTTTCCACTGCTTTGAGATGTGCTTGTAGTTGGGATCATGATCTAGAGCACATTCCTGTAAACAAAAAATTGATATGTCAAGTTTTCCCAGGACATCAAAGATAACCGCCCTTCTCGGGCTTTTGCATACCCTTAAATTCAGGGAACCAATTTTTAAGTCAAACATCTCCAGGTCCTGATTCATCAGATTCTGAAATCAACAAGTCTGGAGTAATGTCACCGGCGCCTCTTTGTTGGCCCGTCCTGTTAGTTGAGGGAAACTCCTCAATTCTTCCCGTCCCAGAGAACACAGCTGCTTCCTGGTTGGGAGAAAGAGGGTAGGTTAAAGGCTCCACTATGGCCCCAGAGGGCCTTGGTATATTTTCTGCCATTTCCCTCAGTTCTGGCAGAATTGTGCATTCACTACCTGCACTCTTCTTGATCTTATTTTTAACCACTTTATCACTTTGTTTTTTACGTTTTTTGGAACTAGCAGATACATCCATGTCTTCCTCCTCTTGCTCACTCCCCACTGGTCCCCCTAGGGCCCGAGGTGGGTCTGGAGGAGTATCTCCACAAACCTCAATACTCACGACCTTTAAGGATTCATCGACCTTCCGTGCCTCACCCTTTGGCGCTGTCACCTCGTCTGCACCTTCCTCCTGGACAGCCAGATCCTGCTGATTTGCCTCCGGGGTGGCAGGCACTTGGGTCTCCTCCACACCAGGTGTTTTACCTTCCTCTGACCAATGATACCCTGAGGAAAAGATAGGATTAGATAGGTCTTTTACTGCTTGCGCATAAAATTTTCTGTCTGCGCACTCTCTGTAGGAATGCCCAGCTTTGCCGCAGCCATTACAAATGATTTAATTGGGGCATTCTATGGCTAAATGACCCATTTGGCCACACTTCCTACAAGTTGTAACGCCCTTATTGGGACATGCATCTGCAGTGTGCCAAAACTGTTTACATTCACGGCAATATTTGGGCATACCTTTGTAGTTGACAAAAACACGATCCTTCCCAAGCACAATAACAGCTGGGAGGTGATGAACTCCACCACGTGCTGCTGTGTTGGGTTTAAGGACAACTTTGAAAAGGTACTTGCCATTCCAGATTTTGAATCCATTTAGCTCCTTCCTCACAAAAGTAACCTTTTGACAGACCCGACTCAAATAATACATTATATCCTCATGCTGCAAGAAAGGATTATGCACAGTGATTGTTACAGGTATTTCACCACCAATGTACAGAGGCACGAATTCAAGCCCATCAAGATCATAATCATCAATATTTTCTACTACCTTGTCATAGAAAGCATTGCAGGCCGTTGCATTGGTGAAAGTGAGGAAGAATTCACATCCTCTCCTCTCTTGCAGGTAGAGAATCTCCTCCCGCTTAACATTCAGCTTCTGGAAAAGCACTTTAGAAACCAGACGATCCAGGTCCATCAGTCCTCCTATAGAGACGATTTTAAACGAATTGGTAATCCTCGGCTCCAATGGGCCAGGTCCACGGATAGCACCATTCCTCCTCTCCTCATCCATTTGCATAAATGCAAATTACAGGAACCAGCAACCACACCTCAAACTGCAACCGATACCTGTGCAGTGGACATCCAAATGCTCTTACTGACTGAGATCAGAAAAGAGCCGATCACTCTCATACCCTTCGGCCAGCTCTGCCCCCAATAGCAGCAACCAGTGCACCCGAAGGAAACACCGGAAGGCCGAGGACAGTAGGTAGCCTACTGGGCAAACCTTTTAGCGTCGATCCGTTACAGATCTTAGCCAAAAGGCCGAGAAGCGATAACCCGTTAAGGGACACAAACGGGCGCCCCTGGTTCGGGGAAAAACAGGTGTGCTTTCCGAGAGGCTGCAACCTTCACAAGCGGTGGCGGACACTCCCAAACGCCACCCCCGCTGGGACCTGCCCGGACCCTGCTTCAAAACTTCTCTGGCCTGACAATCTCGCCTAGCTGCCCTGACAGCACCTGCTCTGGATTGAACCCTTGGCCCAGAAAAGTCCTCTGGTTAAGGCCCAGGTGCTGCTCGTTTCCCTGCATCGTTAGGACTCATATATATTATTATTATTTTACTTTTTTTTATCGAATCTCGGGATCTGTCCTCTAAAAACACACCCCGTGCTCGGTGTTGTGGGTATTTTTTACCTCTAGGCTGTGGGGTATATATACCCAGCAATCATCTGAGACTAGAATATAATTTAGTCTTCCCTTTCAGATGAACAGTTTGTGCTTTTAAAGTACTAATTTAATATCCCAGACTTGCTTATGGGCATAATACAATTTTATGTTTAACACCATAAAGTGTGTTCTGCGTAATAAATCTGCAACAGAAGCAATACTTGGGGGCGATTGGTGACTATATTGAGCTTGTGATAATTTATAAATAAAGGTTGACAATATATAATCCAGGATTTGAATTTTGGCCGAATAGGTGCATCTGTTGTGACCATGTGGTTGGATCTCCCTTTTCTCAGCAGTAGATGAATGGTGTGTTGGCTACTTGTGGGGAGTTGGTCTGTACCACTGATGTGTAACCAGTCGTGTCATGTATTGTAAATATACCCTGATATTATATCCTAAGTTTTCAACATGTGATCTTTTGAAATCTGCAAAACGTTTTAGTACTTGGCTTTATATGCAAGTCGGGTATTGCCACATTGTTAGAACACCTTTGGTAAAGCCGATTAGTGAGATCTAGCATACATCCATTAGGAGTTATTCTGCCACCCCTGGAAGACTGGTTTTATTGCCAATTGGCTGAGTTAAATATGATGGTTTTGACACTGCTTATTCAATGCTGTATGCAGGAAGGTTCTGTAGGTGCAATGTCATTCCTGAAGACCATGTATACCTAAAAGGTTGTTTCACCTGTATAATAGCCCACAGTAATTATTGAGCACCATAGTCAAGACAAGATCAACCATGACTACATTACAGAAGGTAGTCCATCTCCCATGTGGAGAGAAACTCTATTTATATGCAGTGATGCGGGAAGATGTTTGTCCAGGCTCTGAAGATAAATGATAATTGGGACTTTCCAGATTGAAAGAGGAGAAAAGGGGTTTGAGACTACAGTTAAACAATTCACTAAAGTTTACCGATCGATAGTCAATATGTGAGTATAACATAGCCAATATAATGCTTGGGGTCCTGGCACAAATGTACAGTATGTAATGCAAATACCATGATGCTAAACCAGATCTCATTTCTAAAGTACAATTGTTAAAATGAGGACATTTCAATTTCTGTTACAAATGACTGATACATTTGTGTCTACATGGCCATGCATGCTCAAAGCTAGATCTGAGTTGATGATATTGCATCTTCAATAAAATCATAAACAACCCCATTGGTATTATTAGTCTTGGCTTCCTCTGATTTAAGCTTTCTAAAAACAATTGTTTAAAAAAAGAAATACTTCAGCAGGGGGTAGTTTTCTTCTGTGTTTAACAAATATTTGGCTAGGGGAGACTGAAAAAGTTATAGAAATTGTCAGAAAACTGAACAACCTTAAGATAATTAAACTTTCTTTTTAGGGACATCTGTTCTAGATTGACATTCATGTAAAACTTGGGTTCTTAACACACCTGGTAATAGGTCACAGCAATGCCCTTACCGTAATTATGCTGTAACTACAATGTGTCAAATGTGCCTTTTAATCAGAAAGCCAAGACTGATTTTTACTTCAATAGTATTGATCTTAATTAGCATAAACAATGGGGGTCAGGATTTAGTGGAAGGTTAGGCCTCTGATGGCCACTCTAGAATGAGTTAGAGGTCCGGTGGCATGAAGCCTTAGCTGCAGTAGGGAGGGAAAGTTGTAGGAACTGGAAAGATCTAAAGGGGGGGCACGATGATTCTATTTTGTTTTACCCCTCGTTTATCTGGTGTTCATTAGATGATGGCTTCAGTGGTTACCACAAGGTCTGTAAAAATGCTTAAAATATTCCAATGCATGATTGCAAATAGCTTCATAAATAATAGATGAAAGGTAACGGATATGATACTGGAATCTGTAATGTTCTACCTAAATTTTTTTCCTGGCAATATCATACGCTTTTTTGGTTTGCAATTAACAACATGTTTTGATCTTCCAAGGAAAGTGCTAAAATCACTATTGAGACATCTAGACAAGTGGACCAATTTCAATGTCCTGCAAGTCCAGTCTCTAACGCATATCTTAGTTTGGCTCTATTTGGTATCTTTCTCATAACCAGGACCCCATATCACATTCAGCCACACCTTACAATGGTGTCCCCCAATCTTCTGGAATATTCTATCCATGCATGTCTGATATCCTTCAGGATACAGGCACTGTCTTATTGAGGGGGCAAGTCCCCTGACCCAGGTGGACAAGCGGTTAAAGCTTCTTTGAGGGCTGTCAGATAGGGGTGATATCCATAAACGAAGCCGGATAACAAAATAAATCATTGGAATAGACTCTATATACAACCCTCATGAACCACATCTGGTTTTGTGAGCTTCCTCCTCATGCAGATATTACTTGTTTTGGTCCCTTGTTGCCCCCCCCCCCAAATGCTTGCCAAAAGACAGTCCAAATTTCCACTCTCAAGCAACTTGTCTTAAAAAGGCTTTTTATACTTAATATTGTGCACGAAAACATGAAGTTTGGAATTTAGACATTAAAACCTATTTTGCTATGTACTCCCAAGTGTAGTTTCTAAACCCATTTCTGGCCACTAGTGTAATAGTTGCTTTCATCCAGTGACCATGATTTGTGTCAAGATCTGTAATGAATGCTGAATATTATCAAAGCCACCTTAACTGCATAAATTCTATGGTATTGTATTTAAAATGTATTTTTAACCAATGTAAATACCATGGTAGAGTTAAATTTGAACCCTGAAGTGCACTGCTGTAGATCTCTCAGTAACTATGTATATCTGATTATTTGTTATCTTAGATGTAATATCTGGCATAATGGTTTGCAGTGACTTACATTTGGTTACCATTTAACCACATTCATAATACATTCTGTTCCTTTATTGAATGTATAGCTTTGTTGAAGCCAAAGGGCAACTCTAAAGCTAGAAAGAAAATAATCATTTTATTGACCAACATATTACTGTGGGCTACATCTGGGATTTGTAAAGCTTTGAATCTTGGTAAAGAATATTCTAGGTACAAGACCATGATTGATTTTCTCCAACGGGCATGGTAATGCCATTACAATTTGTAGTTTTTTTTTTATCTCTGTAGATAATGTACCACTATTTTTAGGGCTAGGAGTTCAGCAGCATCTGATCGTTTAATATAATGTGCTATTGCACAGCAATGCAAAGTTTATGCTCCTTCCCATATTTCATATTTTTGTAGTGACCAATTGCTTTTAAGGATATTATTTTTTTAATACTTGTGTGAAATCTTCACTGATTAACTGGGTTAATTTTGAATTCCTCTAATTTCCTTCTTAGGATAAAAGGATATGAAACATGCTTTGAGCTCTCCTGAGTGAGAACTCTTTACTGGTAGAGGAACAATGACCATGCTATGCCACAATTTATTTACTTAAACAGCAAATCCTCAAGGTTTTTTTGGCAGATATGCTGTAGTGCCGTGTATTTACATAGTCACCTTCTCTATGTACCAGTTCATTACTATATATGTAATCGATAGCCTGGGATATCTATTGTACAGGGTTTCACCAGCTTCCAGAATCTCAAACCGGGAAAATTAAAACCATTATATGGAATATTACTGGAAACAGGTGTCTAAAAAGCCACCCCATCTAAATACCACATTGTTTCACAGGTCAAAAATATTGTAACCAATCATTAGCTATACATCTAACTATTCAGGGAAGATGAAAGGTTAACTATATCATAACATTATTCTTGGTGACATGTACAGTAAAGGTAAAGTGCATCCCTATCTATTTCATCAGAACTAACTGTTAGAATGAAAAATGTTTTACAAGTACACTCATAAAATGGGGACAGTCATTCTGGACACATCTAATAGTGAAATTCTCCTCCCTTCATAGAGATTTCCTTCACGGTTTAGCCTTCATTACAGTGATTAAGGAAAACCTTGGCAAAAGAATACAAATCATGTAAAATAACATACTAGTGTTTTACCCATTCCCTATTGTGTGATTATACATAACTTTATGCTTCCTCCCAGTGCTGCGTAGTGCTTCAAAGTAATGGGAAATCAAAATTTAGAAATGCTTCAGGATTAGAAGTAAACATAGGGAGCACCACTCTCATGCCAAGGTCTAAGAGGACATTTCTCCTTACTTTGAAGTTGGGACTACTTCTATTCTAACAAAAAAAAATGATATCAAGTTCTACACAAATATTTTGTTTGTGTATATAATTTTAAACTAGTCTTTACCTCTTGGGATCTCATGAAGTACCTTTTCAAAATAGTAACTTGCAAGCTGCAGTTTGGTTGGGACATTGTGTAGTTTGAAACTATTTAGCATAACAGTGCTTTACAAAAAACCTAATTGATTGAAATCCAGCTGCACTAAACCACATTGGCCTTTACTTTTCTTTGCAGCGGTTTTGGAGCAGTTTATTACCCCCGCCATGTCTGCTTATTTTTCTGATTAGGCTTGGATAAATGGCTAGAAATTATATTATTTTTATGGCTATCCCAATCAAAACTTTCTTATTGGACAGGGTCGTAAATGGCCTCGCAAAATGAAGGTATGATTATTAGTAAAGACTTGTAGAATATGCTGGCTGTGGTTTTGCAGCAGTTTATAAAATGGCCTGCAAACTTGCATCTGTGGCTTAGTCACCTCCACACATGGCTGGATTAATGTTGGTAAAATACAATTTTCTCTAATTTTCTATGCTGATTATAAATAAAATTTTACTAGCCTAATAAACCATAATTTAATACAAATGCCTACACTATTTTTAACATTTAGTTATTTTACGCTAAAAGGCAGCCTCTCTATAGGCAGTGAGCAATTAGTCTTTTTATTGACTTGACTAAATTGTTTGAAATCTGACATAACTGTGGGTTAAATGGAAAAATATGTAAATCTGACCTTCAGTGAATAAAATTCCAGGTACATGTTTTATCCAGATAGTGCTTCTCCACAGGAAAGTTTGATGAATGTCAATTTCACTGCTTTGTAAATAGACCCCAGAGACATACCATGTTGTACTGAACTTCAATAGCCAAAACGTATTCACTTTTGGATAATTTGGAGGCTTGATATGTTCCATTAAGGCAATTTATTTCTAGTTCTGTGGGCAGAAGAGCAAGTGAGGGAAAGCCTCCTGACACTGAACAAATGTTCCTAATATGCAATGTCCTTTATAGTCATGTCCCAGTGACAATTATGTTTCTATATCATATATTATGTTTCTATACCACTGACAAGGGTCACCAGGAAAAGATAGTGATTTTACTAGTTCGAACAAAACAAATCTGTAACCTATATACTATAACTAGAAGCTTTAAAGCTTGGCTTGTAATGCATGATTACCGTACTGGTAACAGAAATATTCTGTCAAATTTACATTTCCTAATTATTGGGCTTGAACACTTTAGTTCTTATCAAATGAAGTACTATTTAAAGTTTCTTATTGTAATAGCAAGTGCTTCAATTGATTAGAATTACTCTAATCCTCACAATCCCCCTTCCTTAGAAACCCCCTAACAGCACGATATTACACAGTTCTGAGGGCTATTACCCCTTAACCATTCTTGGAGGAAAGACAGAATATGCTTCCAAACAAAGCTTATATTAGTTTTCATAACTATTACATAAAACCTGATATCACTTTTGTTAAATAAAATTTTGATCTTGCGTTTATATAACAAATGTCTATTACCAATATTTTCTAGCACTTTAATTTTAGACTTCATGAATCGCCAACCACGTATATACTTGGAGGTTTGGCAGAGTTCTTAGCACTGATAACCACGAATGTGATATTGCCAGTTTAAAAGCAATGCAAAGATGGTACACTATAGTTTACACTTTAATCTTTCCCATATCTCTGTTTTGAATAACTATAGCCTATTTTATGCTAAATGTACATATGAGTTGTCATGGTAACCTTCAGCTGCCTGTGCAGTGCAAAACTTGGGTTGTTCTTGCTGCAAAGGAAGTAAGAACAAAGCCTAGTCATGTCACGTTACTGTCTGCAAAAGGACTTGGAATATATCTGTTTAAAAATGTTGTTGCAGGTTGAATGCCAACTTCTGTCCCTTCAACTAATTTTATCTTTTGCATTAATTTGGGAAATTAGTACATCTTTTGTCTGCCTTCCTCAATCAGGCCAGCCACTTCATTCTCAGAAGTCATTCACAATGATGCATTCCAATTCACCAATTCAGTAAATCTTCAGCTTTTAGTACAATGACTTTCAACATGGTTAATGCATGGTGGCATAATTACAGCCGTTGACACTTCAGATATCAAAATAACGCCAACTTAAACACATCCTAATTCTTGTTGAGGTTCTTCCAGCCATTTGGTGATGGAGGATGGTCATACACTGAACTTGGCATGGGAGCACTTCAGCATCTATGGGAGGGCAGCTGTTTCCTGAAAAATAGCATTGTAGTTTTGTTCCATCAACTGTAAACTTCATAACTTCACTCTGTTTTTCCTACAAGTTCTTTGACTCCTCATTCTACAAGGTCCCTTCCTTGTGTGGCATCTTCAGAGGGCCATCAAAATCAGATAATTCTGAATAACTTGGTTCCTGGAGGATGGGTCTTGAGAAAACAGAATCCAAAACATCTCTTAGGCGCTCCTGCTTAGGTTCTCCCAGCCCTTTGGTGGTGCAACATGGTAAAAGTCGTTCTGCCAATAGACGAACGTTTGAAAGTGTGGATCTTCCAACAAAGCTTTTCCCCATGGCATGTACCATTTAAGAGCAACAAACAAAAGAACACCAAGGGCCCAGATATCTGCTCCAGGATGTACAAGCATGGTCTCCTTTGGCTTCAGCTTACAAAGTTCAGGGGACATATATGGGATGATTGGGAACATGGCTGGAACATCGGTTCCCATAAACTGAGTTAGTCCAAAGTCACTCAGTTTTACACTTTTACATTCTTTATCCATGAGGAGAATATTGTCTGGCTTCAGGTCTCTATGCATCAGTCCTTTACTTTAACAGAATAGAAAACCTCTCTTGGTAAAGTTCTCAAAGCCCTTTGGTGGTGCAACATGGTTGATGCTGCTCTGCCAGTAGACTACGTTTTGTATCTTTAACCAACTTTTTCCCATGGTGTGTATCCTTTGAGGGCAATAAACACAAGGGCCCAGATATCCACTTGAGGATGGTCTCCTTCAGCTGACAAATGTGCAGTTCAGTACTATAAATTATGTTAGTCCAAAATTCCTCAGTTTTATGCTGTGACCTCCTTCATCCATAAGAATGTATCTGGTTTCAGGTCTCTATGCACCAGTCCTTTACTCTGCACATCTTTTCACTAGAACTTCTGGAAAATAAAACAAATTTATGAAATATTGCTGTAAAACCATTTTCTTAAAAAGCCACCCTATCTTTTCTTTAGCAAAAAAAAATCATGATCTAATTCTTGCCAACTGTTACTCCTGGGTGAACATTGTCACTGAAATACACGTTGACATGCAATCTAAAATTTTTATTTACAATTAAACAAGTGAATTTGCAACTAACAAGTGAAATTCCCTTCTCTTTGTAAAGATTTCTCTTACTGTTTTGTATTTTATGAAGGAATCAAGGAAAGTCTTTAAGGATACAAACAGTGCAAAATAACTGACAGATCTACCCATTCCCTGATATATGGTTATCCAGCAGCTGTTGATGGCATCATACTTGCATGGGCTTTTGTCAGAATATGTACTTACCTCTGCTTGAATAAGGGAATGAAGGGATCCTGCTGGTGCCACTTCCTGGGAAAAAGCGTAGCACTCCGCAGTATCCTCAAAACTGGAATATGTCAAAATAATTCCTTCATGTCCAGTAAGATATACTGACAGTCAGTTCTTGAAGGAAGGCACCCTGGTCCAGTCACTCCTTTTCTATTATCTTCATGGCTACATGACTTCCTGTGAAAGATAAAAGCATTGAGTACAGCTGTAGAACATTTAGACCTATAGGTGATGTCTAATATGAGCCATTTAGTTTGCCTTTGCTGAACTTCTTTATACAAGCATTTGTATATCATCCATTTTTTTTTTCTTTTCTAGACAGATTGCATTTTCCAGACAGATGTGCAAAATCATTGCCTCACTAGGATTCTGCTTTTGCTAGGGTGAAGAAATAATTGATCTTCTTGAATTGGTCTTCTACCCAAGCCATGTAATATGATCCACACAGAAAACACATTGTAGTTTTCATTCTGAAAACTATGTTCTCATACTCAATTTTTATTTGGAAGCCTATCCATTTTCCTGTCGCAAGCAGTCACAACTGTTCCGTAGCTTCCATTTCCAAGGTAGTTCAGGATCTTGGAAGTTTTCTTTAGTTGTCTTCTCAATCTCAACACAGATGTAGGCTTCTATTTTCTATGTGGCCTTGTCTGTTTTCCTCCTTGTAAAAAGAATAAATATCAGCAATGCAATAGATATATTTTAAGACACCAGTTTTACTGTGCATTTATTCAAAGCATGGGATATATGCATTGCACATCGTTTTACGAGATCGTTTGCTATTCCAACCTGGAAAATGAAAGCATTATTTCATATACTTGTTTTAATCAGTTCTCTTAAAATAGCCTCCCCATCTAAATACTTCATTGTTGATTCTTCAACGGTGCTCCCTTTCATGAAGTGAGAGAAATCTTTAGGTTGTGCAAAATAACTTACAAATGTTCTACCCATTTCCTGCTTTATGGTTATACAGACGTTTATTGTGTTATCCAGCAGCTGGTGATGGCATCCTACTTGCATGAGCTTTTGTGCCTGCAAATTTACTTACCTCTGCCTGAATAATTCAGTGAAGGGATCTTTCCGGGACCAGTTCCTGGAAAAAGGCATAGTATTCCACAGTATCCACAAAACTGGAATATGTTGAAATAATTCCTTCATGTCCAGTAAGATATACTGACAGTCAGTTCAAGGTAGACATTCTGGTCTAGTCGTTACTATTTTTACTGTGGATTTATTCCAGGCTTGGGATATATGTACTTTCACTAGCTCTTCTAAAATTCCAACCTGGAAAAATTTAAACCGTTCTTTAAAAATAGCCTCCCCATCGAAATACCTCCTTGTTGATTCCTAAACCATGCATTACTCACAGGTCAGCATTACTGCCACTAATCTTATTGTTCTAAAACTGGCAACTGTTAGTGCTGGTAAGTATTGTTGCTGAAATATAAATTCTATACAAGTAATCTAAAATTGTAGTTATCACTAACACAGAACAAAGAAACAATCCTACAATTGGGACAGTCATTCTGGTTACAACAGTGAAATTCCATCACTCTTGTTTTGTCAAGATTTTCTTTGCTTCTTTTCATGAAGTAAGAACTCTTTGGATTGTGCAAAATAAGTTACCAGTGTTCTACCTATTCCCCCGCTATATGGTTATATATAAGTTGAAAATGTTATGCAGCAGCTGGTGATAGCAAAATACTTTCATGAGCTATTGTCAAATTTACTTCCCTCTGCCTGAATAATTTTAGTAATCTTTTTAACCTCAAAACTTAATTTCATTTTAAATAGGAAAAAGACGTTAGTTTGTCGAGAATGCAAAAAGTGTTTTAGTTGGCAATTGTCATTTATATTGACTTCTGTGCAATAAACATAAATTTTCACGATGGTAATTTACAAATCTTCAAACGGTGGCAGTAGAGTACATACATTTTTATGGGCATTTCCTGAATAAATCAGGATATGTTTTGACCCATCTATTCTGTGGTATAGCTGGTTAGTATCACCATATCCAAAATATGATTAGGATGGATAATTAACCATTTAACATCTGTTAACCTGATCTGTTTTGCCTTGTGACTTCTTCAGGGGTACTACCGAGAGCACCTACATTCTATACAAGCATATAGATGATATGGATATAACTAAGGTCAAATAGTATACATCATAAGATATTTGTGATTAGCTTAGAATATGTGCCAGTAATAATCTTAGTTTATAACACTGATCAACCAACATCTTTATGCCAAACAGATTAGTCATTTTATGTTCAATGCACAGATTCCAAATATGGTGTTGGTTTTGCTAGATTGGCTATAGTTTTTGAAATAACCTCATAGAAACTAATGAAACATGATAGTTAAGTTCAGTATAATTACAGAACCAATCAAAAAGGGAATTAAAAACTCTGTTCAGGACTCTGTTAAAGACAATCATGTTGAAGGCTCCAGCAGTAATCTGCCATCATGTGTCTATCCCTTCTGCCCTGATACCTTTCTTCCATCACCTTTATAACTTGATGGAACCTCTCCACTTGTTCCTCACTGAAATCACCAGGTTGTTTGGAAATCTTTGCAAATGGCTATGGAGATAATGTACCTTTACGCTCATAGTAGCGCCCAAAGTTTTACCTTAAGAGCATGTTTTGTACCAGTTCTTTGTAATTTTGTGCTTTATGGTTACCCAAGAAGTTAACCATGACATAGGTGTGCCAGGCAGAAGCTTCAGTATCACTCATGCAACTTGTGAAATTGTATTCCTTTATTAGTTTCCAAATCTGGGGTCCATCAAAGATTCCTGCTTTTTAATTTTTTAGTACTCAATTCAGGGAAGAATCTACAAATGTATTTGACGCAATCACCGTCCATGTTCAGAGCTCTAATAAATTGCTTCATTAATCCCAACTTTATGTGTAGTGAAGGGAGAATGATATATAGACTTTATTTTCTTTGTCAACCACTGGTTTGGTAATGTTCACTGCAACTTTTCTTTTTTTTTTTTTGTTTTCCTTTGGGAGGCTATGTCACTTTTTTCCAGCGATCCTGATTTGCTCTATCACACAAGCAGATGAAACATGGGTACTTTGTGTATCCACTTTGCTGTCCAAGTAGGAAGTTCACTATTTTTTAAATCCACACATGGACCAATGGTGTTTGATAGCAGAGTTTTGTAAGACTTTTTTGATATTTTTATGTTTTTTTGTTGAGTGAGCAATTGGAATTGATGCATAGCAGTTGCCATTACACAGAAAAACAGATTTCGAACTTCTTGTGGAACTGTCTATGAAAAGCCACTAGACTTCTGCTTGGTATTCTGGTACTCCTTTATGGGTTAAGTAGTCCAGGGATGTTACAACAGTACATGAAGTCTCCATCTTCACTGAAATATGGTAGGATTGTTACCTCCTTTGTCCTATATAAACCATTGAGACTTCGGTCTCAGTTTTTTCACTTTTCTTTTAGCCTGTATGCTAAAACTTCCGATGCTTGGGTCTCCTAAGTCATTGAGCTCCTCTTAGGAGAACTGCTGGTTTGATGAAACACTTTCTTCATATTCACTTCCCATGCTAACTCCTGGATTACTCTGTATATCCTCCATGTTGGATACAGGAATATCAGGGAGTGTACTTAACACTGGTATGGAACATCAGCACCATGCGGCACAGCTCATCTTTTTGATTCCAAATCGGGGTATGCTCCCTTGCTTTTCTTGTAATGATTGATTGAAACCTTTTACATTCACAGCATGAAAATTCATTATGATTTTGGGCTGTCGCCATACCATAGGTACACCGAATTTCAAACTTTTCAGTTTTCCATTTTTCCACTGACATAGACACTCTACAAAAGTTTTGCTTACCATATGGGGAGCCCAATACTTGGTCCCCCAGTTTAATACCAAAATATGCAAGATATGCTTGTTTCACAAATTCTGTAATGTTTCTTCTGTTTTTGCTGAGAATATTCATCACAAATCGTAGCATAATACATTAGTCATTTAAACAACTTCTTAAACTCATATTTACATTACTTTTCTGTAAAAAGAAGGCAAATGTAAGTTTTCTGAAAATAATGCCACATTTAATATATAAATACAAAACATGGGTGTAAAAAAAAAAAAAATGATCATATGCTTGGCAGTTGTTGCTAAAATCATCTTTTCCAATTTCTGTATCACAAGAACTAAAGCCAATTCAATGAAACTGATGACATTTCTGAATTCAGCAGACCTGAATATATTAAAAAATCCTTGGCAAGTGAGTTTTTTGAGCTGTTATTGGTATTTATATAGATACTTGTTAAGCATTTCAATTGACCAATAGAACAGTAAATCTTCACCTTATAGTACATTGACTTTCAACATGGTGAATGTCTGCCTGCTATACAAAACTATGTATGGCGGCATCTTCAGCGCCATTGACAATTCAGAGAAATCAACTCCCAACTTAACCATCCCATAAATCTTGTTGAGGTTTTTCCAGCCATTTGGTGATAGACCATAGTCAAACACTGAACTTGACAAGGGATCATGGAGTTTTCTAGGCAGAGCTGCTACTGGCTAGAGGTGAAAAAACTGATGGCACAGATCCAGTTTACAACTTAAAATAAATCATATGGTCATTGCTACCCACTTTGCCCACTCACCCACACATCTTCACAACGTTACTCAATTGTTTAGAAGCTCCAACAAGGCTGGCCTTCCTTTGCTAGGAGCCCCTAACACCCCCTCTAACTATAGTATCCCAGCTTCCTACCTGCTCATCCTGATTTGTTTCTCCAGATCTATCCTGTGAACTTCCTGCTTAGTGAGGTTATACAGTGTTAGCAGCATTGCTCCAGCTGTGCAAATGTAAAGCACAAATTGAACAGGTTTTGTTTTTTTTTTTTTTTTTGGGGGGGTTTTTGTAAGCTAAAATTATATTAAATTAAACTCATTTTAAAGACAAGTACAATTAATCCAAACTCCAGGTTTTGTTATGACCTTGTTGGGGGATGTTGAGCTAGACATGAATCGTTGCTGGGTTGTAGAAAACTGTCCATATACAGAAATTAGGTCACCTAAAATTAATACACAACATTCGTAGTGTTTGTATTTGGGTTTGGTTAGGAAAAAACATGCAAGTCTCAATTCTTGAGCCTTTCTTTTGAAATTCGACACATGGAACAGTTTTGACATAAGTGTAAGTCTTGGTTGAGTTGTACGTCTAACAAGAGAATAAGGAGTTTTTTGCATGAAGTATTTTGCACTAGGGATGAGCGCAAATGCCCCTGGCATTCTTGCGAAAATTTCCTGAAGTTCCGATGGGTATGGGAAGATTAGCAAAACCAATTGAAATCACTATAGGAGGATTATTGCGGCTGCATTCATGAATACAGCCGTGGGAATCCTGTCAGTAAGCGATCCCAGGGCACTACAGGTCAGAATGGGGGCAAGCTCACTGAGAGCAGGATTCTCTTGGCTCCATTCGTAAATGCAGCCGCAATACTCCTCTGAGTCCCGAGTCATTTATGAATGAATGCGGTAGTGGGGAAAAATCAGAGGATTGTTTCGACACTGCATTCATTCATGAGCAGCCAGCGAGACTCACACTTGTGTTCCTAGATAGAGAACCTCTATCCAAGAACACATACAACTAGTAAAAGGTTGCAATAGTAATCGGGGGGAGCGGAGCTGATAGCTCTGCTCCCCTGATTGGTCTTGCAGGTCCTAAAAATTCAGTCTCGCCAGCCGAATTTACAAAGGTCGTTCTCGCCTACATGTTTGGTAAGCAAGAACGCCCCAATTCACCGTGAGGCCGAATTTTAAAAAAATTTGCTCGCTCATCCCTATTTTGCACTCTGATATATGGTACAGAGGTAGAAAAGTCAAGTAAAAGCACCATTTCCTTAACTCAACCTAAGATATTGTAAGTGAAACATGATTTTGTTGCATGAATTTATGAACAAAATTCAGTTTAAGCTAATACTGCCAGTACAAATCATAAACACAGGGTCTATAAATATTTACCAAGTATATGTTGAAGATTCATAGATAGGAGTCATCATGGAATAGATAGGATATAAAGCAACAGTAAAAAAGTACCCATTGTTTCTGAGACCTCCTTCTCCTGGAGGATTTAACATACTTGTGACTCTTGTTAGTATGATTACTTCCACTTTTCTACCCTCCAAGAAAATTTGGCTCACAAATGCTGGTGAGAGGTGACTTCACCCATATTAAATGTGTTCTAGTATAGCTTGGGTTGTAACTTAGTAAGTTGGGTGGTAATTTAGTATTTTAAAATTTGTCTTGTGTTCTGTCCTTAAAATATAAAGACATGTAGTACATACATGATGTGGATATTAATGTGTTTTCTTTCTTGCATGAAATGGCATACAACCTTGATGTTTACCAGATTTTGAGTCGAAGAAGTGTTGATCTAGTTAATGGAACATTTTTGATGAAGGATATTTCAACATTTCTATCGGATTTGGACAGCTCCAATAGACTGAGAACTATTGAATTCAAGTTACAATCATTTAAAAATGTTATAAATATCACAGATAAAATGCATCTGACAAGCTGAAGAGGATCACTTTTCTTACTGCCAAGATCTTCAAAAAGGTTGCCCTGTGCTACTGGGGTTGGAGAACTCTACATAATGATCCAAGGCTGGGTATCTTGTCTGCCCTTTGCATCAAGAATAAAATGGATCGGATCATTACAAGACATGGGAAAACTAAGCTTAACGTTAAATGTATGAACCCAAATGATGGTTGTTGTAAAGATCTCTACCAGGTACAATAGTGAACGTGCAGTTTGGTTAATGTTTAGGATCACTTTCATCCAACGGGTAACAAAAAAGCTGTTTTACTATTGTACCCATCGGAGTCTTTTTAATTTTAATTGGGGTGTATATATCGCTGTATAACAGCCAGTGATGTTTTAATAGGTCACTTCTTTTCAGGTGTATTTTGTTTTAGTGGGGAAGGGTTAAATGAAGTATAATTTCCAGGCTTGGTATATTTTTATTTGTAAAATTTGTCCTACTTGTACTATAGTCTTGTCACCTGGATTTCAATCTATAATGCACTATTAATGCTACAGGTTCTTCCTTAATAAATTTATTAACATGTAGTACTTTGATGTGACTTCCCTATCCCTTTGTTTTGCCTTGAAAAGATACATTTTGTATTGCACATGTCCTAATATCAGAATTCAGTAAAAGATTCATTTTTTCTGAGTGAACCGGTTTTTGTGTGCATATTTTTTTCCATTCTAGAAAAGTGATGTCAAAGCAAAATCAAATATACATGCTATATACATCTTTAAACTACTTGCACATTTCCCTGTTTTGGCATTTTAAAGAGACCAATTGACCAGCATTAAATGTATTTGTGACTAAATTTTGGTATGGTTCAACATTAATAATAAACTAGGTGGACTAACACCACTTTGGACATCTTGGACTACAGACTGATTGTAAAGATGGAAGTGGCTGGGGGCATTGGGTGGTTAACAAGGAAGTATTTGCAGGATATGGGGCAATGCATAATTTACCACAATGTTTTTGCTTGTACCACATGGAAGTGCAGAATAGCTCCATGTTAAATGTTTACATGCTTAGTATATTGCTCTCTTCTCAGAAGTAGCATTTCTAAACCTGAAGCACCACAGTGTGAATAGAATGCAGCATTATTATTGTGAGGCTATGCAGCCATTTTAAATGTGCAATGTAGGTTTTATCTTTCCCATGTATTACATTCACAACTGGTTTCTAATTATAAAATTCTTAGTACTGGGCTACCCAGCATTCTCTGCTCCTTTACATATCTGAATCCAAAGTCAGAGTTTAATTTTCAGACATTACTTTAATGACTGGGTTACATGGGTTCAACTCTGCAGAAATTGTATTGTTTTGCTCCTCTTGAATTTTAATGTATTCCAACAGTTCATGGTCCGGAGTTGCCTCTAATATTTCATCCACTTTATGTGATCATTCATTCTCATAATTACAACCTTCTTTAATTTTCCATGGATAGTGAATACAACTCATTACAAAGAACATAGGGTTTGGGAGAGGGTCAAGGGAAAGAAATCTGCTGTACAGTGTTAAGGATTATTTTGTGACCTTCCCCACAATAAGCTAGTGTGGGTGGGGGGGGGTAGGAGTTACTATTCTTCTGCCAGGAGCTGAAAACCTGGTACTTCATCCAAAGCCTCTATCTATGGAAAGTTTCCTGTTAATGCAACATAAAGAAGAATTGCTGAAGCCCAGGAATCTATGCTTGGTGTGAGGACCAAATAATCCTGTCCTTCAAAGTGCACAAATCTGGGACATATAGGGGATAATGTGTGACAGGTGACCACACTGCCATCTGACTGAGTTAGACCACAATCAGATTTTGTCTCTGATCTTTGTCCATGACAAAAATATTGTGCACCAGTCTTTGGCTACACATGAAATTCAGAGCCCTGGCCAATTGTATAGCACATATTAATATTTTTTACAGAGGTATATGGGTTAAATCATAAAACCAAAGCAATCCATGTAAACTTAATCATAAGTGTTTTTTCCCCTTTGTCTGGTACCATGCGAAGAATGAATGTATGACTCCATAACTTCAAATATTGTAAATATTATGTTCACCAACATATAACACTTTTTGCCATTCTAAAATGCACAAACATATCACCTGAGGCTCCAAAGGGTGAGGTAGGGTCCCAGCTATTGCCAGTTCCTGGGTGATAATGTAATGATCCATGGTATTAACAAATACCGGGTTTATCTGTTCAAAAATACAAAACTGTTTAGTACTGAATAGAATAAGGAAAGAAAATATACTGTTTATAAACTAAAATACATATTCATTCATTTTCATCCTTCAACCTTTTGAAACATTTCCAAAAGTTAATGAAAATAGAAACACTTTTTAAAATTGGGTCTTAAATGGCCACCAATGTATTTAATTATGCTGGATCTATAACAGACTGACACTAAAAAGTAAATTACACTAGCATTATTACTGTACATAAATGCTTGTGTAGACATAATATATCCCTACGTGAAACCAAAGTCAGACTGGTAATACATTTGCTTCAATCATTTGAGTCAAAATAACTACACACGTTCACTCAGACTTTTTAATCTGTTTATTTTGGCCAATGAATAGGAAACTGAAAGCCAAAACAACCAAGAAACCATCCTTAGAAAGTGGTCAGCATTTGCTCCTACAGCTGGAAAAGAAAAACTAAACCAAGCATTTTGTGAGCTTTAATCTGGTCCTTCACTTGATCTCTGATGTACAAAATCACACTTCAGTGAATTCACTTCAGAGGTTTTGACGGGACAGTTTGTTTTCCTTGTTCTCATTGTCCAGAGATAATGAGATGTCTATGAGACTCTAATGCAATGCTAATGAAGATCTCACCTAGAACCTGACCGTTCCCTGAGGCTGTATTTTTGTTTGATTTGGGGGTACAAAGCCCAGCATGTGGCAGGCGCAGCACTATAAGGTGCCTTGTGCGCTGTGGCATTAGAAGAATTATTATCTCTGTCTCTCTTTAGTCTGATCAGACTGTCTTTACCCTATAATTCCTCTAATACCGTTTCATAAAAGCAGTAGGTTTAAAGAGCACTCCGAATACTTCAAATAACGTCTTTAATAACTTTAAACTTTCTTCATATAACACTGCTGATTCTGCAGCAGAAAATCTATGTACAAACATGTATTGAATGAGGTATCACAAAATGATGGTTGACGTTGGTTAGTTTGTTGTTGTTTGTTGGAAATGATAATGATAATGGTGGAACTGTAAGCAAACACATGAGAGGTTCAGCAGACAGTCCAAATCACTATTAAACTACAGGAATCTATATAACTGTATTAAATACCTTTTTTGGCCTTTTGTCTACTTCTATGAAACTCTCTGGCTGTTCTCTTCTCTTCTCTTCTCTCTCTGTTAGCACACTGAATACAGCCTGGTTTGCTAGGGAATTTCCCCATAGACACAGTGTAAGGCTGGTTGTGATTGGGTGAGGCCTCTGCATAGTGTAAGACTCACTGTGATTGGCTTACCTCTTCTAGCTAGATAATGACTCTTAAAGGTATATTTTTCTTTTCTGTCTATGTTAATGTAGCCCTGTTATGGGGGGGGTAATGTAAATGACTCCCACTAACCAGGCTATGGCGCTAACCTGTAGATAACAAAGAGGATCCTGAGCCTTCGCTATGTGGAAGAGTGAGGATAACTAAATCCATGGGACCTGAACTTTGTAAATGCCCCATTGGAGCAGCTCTAGTTGGCAGTGCTTTCCTCTGTAAGCATCTGATGCAGCGTCTGCAAAGACTTGTCACGGTTTCTCTCATCCTGGGCCAGTAGAATCGGTCTTGCACCAAGCCATAAGTCTTTTCAGGACCAAGGTGACCATGATGATCATGAAGACTTCGTAAAACCATCTTCCGAAAACAATAGGGAAGAACCAGTTGACGTCTTCCAGGATGGTCATGATACAGAACCACACGATAGAGCAGACCGTTGTCTATCTCGAACTTTTCCCAGTCTCTTAGGAGTGGTCCACACTCAGTAGGTAAAGACTTCTTCAACATTCCTGGATCATTGGCACTTACTGCCCGATACAGAGGTCCAATTATAGGATCAGCCTTTTGACTCTTGATCATCCGTTGTGGAGATATAGAACATTTTTCGAATGATCCCAGTGCAGCAGGATAGGCAAATATATCAGGCACTGCCTCTGGCCCACTTCCTATCGAATCTATGAACCTCATCTCAGAGAAAGCTATCTGATCTTCAACAAGTGCTGCCATAGCACACAAGGCTCCCACACCAGGACTAGGGACTTCCTCCCATTCACTGTCTTCTGCGTTAGGAGTTAGAAATGGGCGTCTAGATAGAGCATCGGCCCCAATGTTCTTTGGTCCTGGTTTATACTTCAGGGTAAATTGATAGTTGGATAAGGCTGCCAACCACCTATGCCCTGTAGCATCCAATTTTGCTGTAGTTAGGACATACGTCAATGGGTTATTATCTGTCCTCACTTCAAATGTAGCTCCGTACAAATAATCATGTAGCTTATCCACAATTGCCCACTTGAGTGCCAAAAATTCCAACTTGTGCACTGGATAATTACGTTCACTAGGGGTGAGGCTCCTACTAATGTAAGCAATACGCCGTAGTCCAGTTGGATATTCTTGGTGCAACACACCACCCAGTCCTTCAAAGCTAGCATCAACATGAAGCACATAGGGCTTTTGAGCATCAGCATACGCCAATACTGGTGCTTCGGTCAACTTCTTCTTCAGCTGAACAAAGGCCTCTTCACATGCAGGTGTCCAGCTATCTCCAAAGGGACGTTTGGAGAACTTCTTTTGTTTCTCTGGACCAACCACATCATTTTTCAACAGGTCATGTAGCACTTTGGCTGTTGGCGAACCTTTTTTCTTTCAGTGCTGCCTCTTGCTCCAAATTTTCTAGCACCTTTTGGGTCGGCTTTCTGTCACGTGATGAACGTCTTAGTTCACCTGTTGGGGCCATATTTGTTTGAGGCGAGACTACATTAGACTTTTCTGCCTTAGACAGGTTCTCTTGCTCTTCACTTTCTACTCTATCTATTTTTGCCTTGTCTAACAGTGGTGTGGTAATGCTAGGCTCAGCTATTTTACTTTATATGCTATAACAATCAATATGAATAATAAGGACCTGTCACTTTAAATGCAAAACTGACAAATGCAGGCAAAAAATGACATTCACTTTAAATATAATAGCAGTAGATGCAGGCAATAAATGACATTCACTTTAAATACTTGGAGTCCATATACTATAAACTGTCCCTTTTTCTTTAAAGTCTATTTTTTCTGAACACAAAAATGTCTCTTGTGCAAAAACACTGTGCAATGATAAACACTAAAGGAAAGCTCCGACCTTATTCTGAACAGCAGGATACTGCGATCTGAAGAGCAGGAACAAATGTCAGTCTTAAAGGAGACTTGTCCTTTTGATGCACTGGCTTGAATACGCTGCTACAGGCTTTGGGCCTTGTGGTGGGAAACTAGCTGGATACAACACGTCCTCTCTTAGTGGATAGCGGTGCGGGCACTCTAGCTCTGGACTCTGGCCTCCCACCATGCGTCTCTTTCTCTCTAGGGGTCGCAGGAGGGTTGGCGCTCTTTCTCTATTTTGCCTTTGCCGTTCTGCCACTTTAAGAGTCGGCCGCAGTCTGACTGATGCACACGTTCTATGGCCTCTATGGTGCTCTGCTTCTCTAATGCGCTCTTTACTGTGCAAGTTGAGGAGCGTTATTGCTTTACCCTCTAAGGGTTAAAAAGTTCCACTGTGGCAGGCGCAGCACTATGAGGTGCCTTGTGCGCTGTGGCATTAGAAGAATTATCATCTCTGTCTCTCTTTAGTCTGATCAGACTGTCTTTACTCTATAATTCCTCTAGTACCGTTTCATAAAAGTAGTAGGTTTAAAGAGCACAACAAATACTTCAAATAACTTCTTTAATAACTTCAAACTTTCTTCATATAACACTGCTGATTCTGCAGCAGAAAATCTATGTACAAACATGTATTGAATGAGGTATCACAAAATGATGGTTGACGTTGGTTAGTTTGTTGTTGTTTGTTGGTAATGATAATGATAATGGTGGAACTGTAAGCAAACACATGAGAGGTTCAGCAGACAGTCCAAATCACTATTAAACTACAGGAATCTATATAACTATATTAAATACCTTTTTTGGCCTTTTGTCTACTTCTATGAAACTCTCTGGCTGGAACTCTGGCTGTTCTCTTCTCTTCTCTCTCTGTTAGCACACTGAATACAGCCTGGTTTGCTAGGGAATTTCCCCATAGACACAGTGTAAGGCTGGTTGTGATTGGTTGAGGGCTCTGCATAGTGTAAGACTCACTGTGATTGGCTTACCTCTTCTAGCTAGATAATGACTCTTAAAGGTATATTTTCCTTTTCTGCCTATGTTAACAAAATGCATATATAACTGTTATAAACATTCACAACCATAAAATACAGTGATAACTCTGTGTCTAGCTTAAACATATGAGCATATGAGCTGTATAGTGGGGTTATTGGCAGGTTTAGGTGTATACAGAATATACTGCACTAATAACCTAGGACAGGTTTTAGCTGGCCAGCTACACAGCAGCCATAACAAACCAGCCAAATTGGAAAGAGAGACAGGGAGGTAAATGTAAATCTCCTAAAAATTACATGACCTCTTAAGTTTTTAACTCCCCCAATACTAATATTTCTAAAACAGAAACTGCTCAGGGGCAACGTTTGTCTGGATTTGGTTTATGTTATGGAATGAACATCATCATGGAAGGACATTGTAATAGTATATATTGTATGTAAAGCTGTATTTAGGTAGATACTTTCATTACTTAATATATGTTTTAGAGTTAGAGTCTCTTTTGTGATAGATTTTTTGGCCTAGGGAAAGGGTGTCCTAACTTTTTGCAAAGAGGGACAGATTTTGTAAGGTGAAAATGTGTGGGGGCCCACCATTCAGCCTGACATTCTTTGAACCATTAACATTAAATGCAAATTATTTTAAACTTTATTATGAAAGTTTATTGCAAATGGCATACTTTTCATTTCTTCACACAGAGCACAAATAAATCTAAACAAGTTTTTACCAAAATCACTCTGCCTTTTATATTTGACGACAACGTAAAATAAAGAAAAAGTCAGTCTGGAGAAAAAAGATTAAACATATCTAGGGTAATTCGAAACGATACATATTATTCACTATTAAATGCTCACAGTAAACTTCTAATTTCAAAACATGAGAACAGTAAAATAACGCTAACAGTTATCCTATTCAGTAGTACAAAACATTGAGGACCATATGAACTTGTGTATTACTCGTTCTTTTGTTTTTCAATTGACCTTCAAAAATTGAAAATATATTTGATTTTGAATCTGATATCAAAAATGTAAAAGGCCGTGTTTTTCATTATTTCAATTTTAGACTCTGATCAAAAATAGGAAATGGAAAAATGGGCTGCTGAACTGAATTTGATTTTACTAGTTAGTTTGTCGGGTTTACGAGACTCGGTTTGATTGTCAATTGAAAAACAAAAGAACAAATGATACATGAATTAAAAAGACTGCATAATTAAAACTGTGGTTTTGATCATCACAAAAAAAATCAATTCACTGGGATTTTAGAATTGATTCACCTCAGAAGGCTAAACAAATAACTTGCTTGCACTAATGTGAAGGATGATAGTGAGATTTCGACTGCAGTAAATTGGCCAGGTCCGGCTCGAAAACAGTAGTTTTGATGCACAAGATGTCACGCAGGTGAGAGTCACTTAGTCTCGTCCTCATGCGGTTTTTGTTAATGTTCATAACCAAGAATGTCTTCTCGCACAAGTATATCGAGCCAAACAACCTAAGCATTCTCTTAGCAAATGTTCGAACCTCTTGGAACCCGCCTTTATCTAGCTGTCGGTAAAAGTTGACAAGAGGGAGCTGTTGGTGCCGACTGCAACACTCAGTGTCATACTGCAGATCAATGAGCTCTAGCTGCAGTTGGTCTGGAGCATCATCAGGGTCCATGGAGATAGGAGAGGAAATCAGCCCGATCTCCTTTTTAATAGCTGCAAAATCCCAAAAGCACTGTTAAAACTCCTCAGCTAGAGATGAGATATCTGCTGCATACCTCCCTATTTGCCCACTGGTACTGATCTGTGGAAATTCGGTCATAATTTCCTGCAGTGAAGGGAAATGTGTGGTATTGGGCTGCATTTGTGACGTGTGCCTTTGGAACAGTAGCAGCTTGGTCCAAAAAGGCTTTGATGTGTAAATACAGTTGACATACCACTGCATTTTGTCCCGGAAGGCTCTTTTTTAGCGCGTTCAGATGTCGTGTTACGTCAACTAAAACTGCAAAATCAGCCAGCCAAACAGGATCAGAAAGTTCTGGCATCGGTTGTCCCTTTAGAATTGTCCGATTTCTTTCTTAAGAGAGTAGAAGCGCTACAGTGAATACCCCCGACTGAGCCATCTTACGTCATTGTGATACACAACTTCTCCGTATTCAGCCTGGATGTCCAGTAGAAACTGTTTAAACTGGCGGTGGCTTTGGAGCGAATATAATTAATAGCCTTTATCACCGGTTTCATAACATGATCATATTTCAGATGTTTGGCACAGAGAACTTGTCGGTGAATAATACAGTGAAGTTTTATAGCTTTGCCTACTTCTTCGCTGACTTTGTTACAGACTAGGGTTGATAATCCACTTCGTTCACCAGCCATGGCAGGTGTGCCATCTGTAATAATCCCATTGACTTTATTCCACGGTAGTTTCTCGGGATTACCCTTAAGGGAGTTAATATCAGATGAAACGTCTTCAGTTCTCCGTACCACAGTGTTATGAGCCAGGCAAACATTGGCAAACTCTTGCTTCTTCTTAGGACCAATTTTCTCCCCCATTTTCATCACACAGTCTTTAATAAATTCACATTATTCTCATTAAAAGGTTTGCAGTGCTTGGTAATCAGCGTTGCCACCTTCGTAGCTTGCCTTTGTGGCATTTTTATTTGACTCCTGGGCTCTTGTGAAAAAGCGATGCTGTGCCGTTAAAACAGCGTCAGGTTGCTTCTATTTTTCGCCACGTTTGTTCCCAGTTAACTTGTCTTGATTTTGAATTACTTTAAAACAGTCACAGTCTCTTGACAAACTAGGCAAACACAGTTGTTTCGTGTTTGAGTGAAAAAATACTCCAATTTCCACTTGTCCTGGAAGCAGTGGCCCTCGCTGTAACTTTCCTTTTTTGTTTTTTAGTTACAGTCGCCATTTTAGAAATGAGCTAGAAAGGTTCACACAAGCGTCCCATGGCGAGAGTGCAGCCACAGGTCTACTTCCATCTTCTGGTGAAATATAACATAGCTTTTTAGATTTTTGGACAGAGGCTGTGGTGGAAATCTGAACTCGGGCTGCAAATGGCCCCTGGGTCAGACTTTGGACATGCCTGGCCTATGGTGTCCATAAATTAGGGATGGTTGTAAGATAATCAAAACTTTATCTAGAAAATTTCAAACAATATATTAAACCTCCTGCATAATATTCAGCACATCTAGCCATATGAGATTTTCATTCAGGTAGCCTGGAATACATATGACTTAACTACCTGATAACCTGATTGTTATAAATGATGTTTAAATTCTGGATCATTGGTTGCTAATACTGGGACACTTTTGAATTACTAATAGACAAAAGATTTTAAGTGAAATGTGCCAAATTCCTATTTATCTGTAAAGCTGTCGATATAGAGTGGTTGGACGTAAAGAAATAATAAAACAACCCCATGGTATTCATGTTGGCAAGTACTGCTTGTTTCTATAAGTATTAATAGTTGCTCATTTTTATCCCTATGGAGAAGAGTTGATAAGATGCTGCAGACAATGCTAAGAAGTATAATAAAATATAAGCCATCTGATATTTTTTGTCCCGTCTGATTGCTATTCCTCCTTGTTGAGCTGAGTCTGTAGGGTTTGCAGGAGTTACATAAAAACTAACTTATCACAAAGATAATATTGAGAACCAATGTTATTTAAAGTCAATGGTTACTTTAAAAATGAACAAAATAACAAGATTCTGTAGGTAGATGTGGGAGAGGGGCGGGGAGAGGAACATGAATTATGGACAGTTACCTATGGACAGCTGGCATCTTTGTAAGATTTACTATCTATTCTTGTTCTGGTGTAAATGTTTGGATTTCCCAAGGAGAATACAAGTCGACATGGATATGTGGCAGTAATTGGAGACATATGGTGGAGATGCTCTGGTGGGCTAAAATAGAATAATACATGTTTACTTGTTTTGCAGTGCTATATACTAAAAGTTCCAGTGTGGTGGAAATTATAAAGGACAATTTTTATATTTTTTTTTAGTTTTGTAGTTGTTCGCATGTGTCCATTTTGCACCCATCAGATTTTTTCTTGTGCTGCGCTTTGACACACATATTATGCATTTCCAGTATAAAATTTCTGTTACATTCAGATAACGACACTAGTCAGTGAATCTGAAAGGTTTTTCCTTTAATGATAATTAGACGTATAACTTAATTTTAGAATTTCCTGCCAAAGAATACCAATACTAGACATTATTATGCTATTTATGCCTGAGAACATTTTTTTTCTGTTACATAGTTACTTAGTAAATCAGGTTGAAAAAGGACAAAAGTCCATCAAGTTACAGGTGTGGGAGGGGTGTCTTGCTGTAGGGAATAATAGAAAGGTTTTGCATATACATAAAACAATGTATTGTCATGAAAGTTGGGAAATTATAACTAACAGGAGGAACCTGATGTATAAACTCACTCACAATGTATAAAGAACTGAAGGAGCCAGGCCTGGTACATCTCTGTAATGTAAACATGGAAAAGATGGCATTACCATATGATGGCTGCCCACAGCTGGGCCTCAAACATAACTTAAGAGGCATAATTCAAATTCCTTTGTGAGTTTGTAGTTTTCTGCAGATATCGCAATGTCTGGTGACAGGGCAGACATAGTTGTTTTGTAGACAATACTGTTAAGAGACAGAACTGGTAATATCCTTTTATTGGTTTCCAGCCCCATTTCCATTGCTATTAAGCACATAACATTCATATAATAGGATACACCTGGAGCTATGGAAAACATTCCATCTTCTGGGCAGATGATACATTCATAGGTAATTAGCTTTTCTTGTATGGTAATGGAACCCTGCAGTTACTAGGACTGTTCAGAAGAAACACAGGGGAGTCAAAATACCTTTACAGTGAAAACAAGATTTAATCAATAAGTGGGTTTTGGATAAAAAAAAATTCTATTTTGTTTTAATTTCTCTGTCCCCACTGGAGATATTTTCTCTAATCTATTATATGATATCTATGCAATCTATGATATCTTCATGACCACATATAAACCTGAGGTGTGAGAAAATTGGATCATTCATCTGGAGTTTAATGGAAGATTCCCCTTCATGTTCATTCCCGGGTTATTGGCGATAGGGACACAAACAGCAAAATAAAATCTTACAAAAGGTCTGAACCCTTACAACTTTATTACAAAGTTTTTCTTTTATTGTCCCTGGTTCATAAAATGATGGAAAATCTAACTTTAGAAATGTCTCAGGAACAGAACAGAAGATGGGGAATGATGACAAAGATGGGAACAAAAAATATGGGGCAACACCACTCGAAACAAGAGTTTATGCTTTGGGGAGTATTTTTTTTTTTAGAGTTGGACTTTTCCTTACTTTTTGTTGTGTCTCTGAGAAAGCAATTTATGGGAAATCTCCAACAGGGCACCAAAGAAACCCCTCCATACAAACTGACAGATGATAACTATTTTCTAATCTAGCTAAACACTTTGGATTTTAAATACACTAAATATAAAATCTGATATGCCAAAACAAAATGTAAAATTACAAAACAAATATAATATTTTTATTTTTTCAAATTTGAGATTAGTTAATGGCTATAATAAATTTTAATACTAGTGGATGGAGCCAATGATGTGGCATCTTATGGTGTTTGCATTACACTGTATAATGTGCCATGACTTTGTACAATACAAGTTGCATTATGACTGGACTTGGAGGGCCACCAGCCTGACCTTCAACAAGATCATCTAGTTGTTTGAAGCCCAGTCTTTAGCACAACTATTGTTTACAGGACACATAAACATTTGTTATTGAAATCCAGCTGCACTTCGCTACCCTGCCTCTTCTTCACATTGCAACTGTATTATCAAGAGCAATATATCCCTTTCCATGTCTGCCCATCTTCCTGATGCAGGTTTAGATATATGGCTGGACAATTTATTGTATTTGGTTGAACAAATTTTTCATCACTGGCCCAATGTGGCAGCCTTCCATAAACAATGTAAATCTGTGAAAGCAAGTGTGACATTTCTAGGAATCAATACAAACACTATACTTGCAGAATTTGCTGGCTTTGCTTTTACAATAACAATGAGTTTGTAAAATGGTCTACAAAACTTGTTTTCATCTGTCATTACTGATTTTTAAAATATACCATCTTATCTGTCACATTCACACATGTTGCTGGATTATTATTGGTGGTGGTCCTGGTAACAAAAAGTAAAAAATGTCAATGTAATACATACAAAGTGTCTGTAATTTATTATGGTAGTTATATAAATAAGTCATACTGGTATATTTAGCAATTTTCATTTTATACAAACATTGTACCTTTTTTTATTGATGTAGCAACAGTAGTCTAAAATCTGACATTACTGTGAGCTACACCTAGGGGGTCCATTTATAAAGCAGTGAATCTAATATTCAGCTCATGTTCTCTGGTGAATAATATTCCAGATACAAGTGTTTTCAAAGAAGGTGATTAAATGTCCACCAGAAAAAGTGTGGTGAATGTCAGATTCACTGCTTTACAAACAGATGCTGAAGATATTACATTACATTGCCTTATTAAATTACATCTCAAATTAATACTTTTAAGTTTAAATTTTGCTTTGTGTCTCATTAGGAAGAAATTTATTTCCAGTTCCTTGGATTCAACAAGAAGAGAAAGAGAATTTCCTGTTAATCAACACTGATCGAGTGTCCCCCATATGGAAGATGTCCTTTCTATTCATGTTCCAGTGACAATTGTAATATTTTACAGTTTCCATTACTTTCTATTCCAGTGACAAGGGAGTGGAGTTTTACCAGTTGCAATGAGACAGAAATAACCTGATAGGGGTTCTAAATAGACTCACTAAGTAATGATGATCAGTATACTGTGGGGGTAGAATTAGGTTTTGGTGGTTAAGGAGAAATATTCTGTTACATTTATCTTTTCTTAATTATTGTGTTTCCAATATTACTAATATTAAGATTAGTAAATTGCACTGAAGTTGCCATCATCCATTGCTTATTCCAATAGCAAGTACTTCAGATGGTTAGAAATTCTCTCTAACCCCCACCCCAAACCCAGCTTCACCTTTCCTCCAGAAAACTTCCCCAAAATTTTAAAGGATGATCACATACAAACAGACAGCCACAGAGGTATAATGCAAAAGACATTTGTTTTTTTTTTATTAAAACTGAATAATTATATAAAATAGAATGTGTGTCCATGTGATCAGTAAAAAAAAAAAAAACAAACAAACAAAAAGCAACCGGGAACAACAGCCTGGTCCTCTCCAGAGCCTCTAAAGGTGAGGATGTTGCACTGCAGACTGTAGGAAGGAAGCTGGGGTCGAGGCAGGCAGCAAAAAAGTGAGGTCAGAGCAAGGGAAGGCAGAAAATAGGCAGGCGAGTCTAAGGCAAGAGGTGATGGACTTTGGGAGGCGGTTCCCAGATGTGCCAAGGTCAAGGCATGCACCAGAAGTGGGGTCCAAACAATCTAGCAGATAAGAATCATGCTTGGAGAAATGGAACCAGTATGGTGCGCTATGGCTTGCAAAGGTGACTTGAGCCCTAAGAAGGGCTAAGGCGCAGAGTCTAAGCAACAGCCTGGTCTTCTCCAGAGCCTCTAAAGGTGAGAAGGTTATGCTGCAGACTGATGCTGGTTGCGGTCCTTGGGCACACCAGGGTGGGCAGAACAAGCTATTTCTGGTGGCTAGAGATAGTTGCAGGGTGAGTGGAACACAGATCACCTAGTCCTGAGCGATTTCCACTTCAGGGCCTATGGGAAGGCAGCTATTGCCCAACAGATAATAACTCCAGTACTTATTGCTTTACAAGTTCCCTCAGAGGTTCTATCAGCAATAAATTCTTCTCCGTTTATGAAAATACCTTCACTCTCTGTCATTCCCTCAAGTTCCATGTCTCCTCGCTCTACAAAGTCAACTCCTTCTGTTGTATCTTCAGAGGTTCATCCAAAATTCAGATAATTCTGAATTACTTGGCTCCTGGAGGATGGGTCTTGAGAGAACGCAATCCGAAACATCTCTTGGGCGGTGCTGCTGAGGTTCCCCCAGCCCTTTGGTGGTGCAACGTGATCAAAGTCGTTCTGCCAATAGACAAAAGTTTGAAAGTGTGGGTCTTCCAACAAGGCTTTTCCCCATGGCAGGTACCCTTTGAGGGCAACAAACAAAAGAACACCAAGGGCCCAGATATCCACTCCAGGATGCACAGGGATGGTCTCCTTCGGCTTCAGCTGACAAAGTTCAGGAGACATATACGGGATGATTGGGAACATGGCTGGAACATCGGTTCCCATAAACTGAGTTAGTTCAAAGTCATTCAGTTTTACGCTTTTACATTCTTCATCCATTAGGGGAATATTGTCTGGCTTCATGTCTCTATGCACCAGTCTTTTACTGTGCATATATTCAAGGGCCTGGGAGATCTGCACCGCACATCGTTTTACAAGCACTTCCGTAATTCCAACCTGGAAAATAATTGTATGAAATATTGCTGTAAAATAGTTTTCTTCAAGTTACTTTAAATACCACATTGTTGATTCCTAAACGGTGCAAAGACTCACAGGTCAACGTTAGTGTAACCAATCTTTGCTTTAGCAAAAAAAAAAAATCATAATATAAGTCTTGCCAACTCTGTTAGTCCTGGTGAGTATGGTCACTGAAATACACATGGACACCGAATCTAAAATTTTTTGCCACTAAAACAGAGGTCTATGAACAATCTTACAATGATTCATTCTTAGTACAACTAAAGGTGAAATTCCCTTCACTTTGTAAAGTTTTTCTCATTAACGGTTTTGTCTTCATGAAAAAAAATCAAGGAAAATCTTGACAAAAGGATACAGATCGTGCAAAATAACTGACAGGAGATCTACCCATTCCCTGCTATATGGTTATACAGAAGTTTAAAGTGTTCCCCAGCAGCTGGTGATGGCATCATACTTGCATGAGCTTTTGTGTCATTTAATGTACTTACCTCCGACTGAATAAGGGAATGAAGAGTTCCCGCTGGGGCCAGTTCCTGGGAAAAGGCAAAGTAGTCCACAGTATCCACAAAACTGGAATACGTCGAAATATTTCCTTCATGTCCAGTAAGATATACTGACAAAGTCAGTTCATGAAGGAAGGCATCCTGGTCGAGTCACTCTATTTCCATTATCTTCATGGCTACATGTCTTCCTGCGAAAGACAAAAAAAATGTTGAGTAAAAAAGAAGTGGAACATTTAGGACTATATGTGATGTCGATTACATGAGCCATTAAGTTTGCCTTGGCTGATATACAGTATAAAAGCTTGTATAGAGAAGTACAGCAACGGGAGCCTACATGCTTTTTTTCTGGCAGGTTTATGTTAAGACACAAAATATTACTAATTCAAGAACTGTACAAGACAGATTGAATTAGTAAGACCTATTTTATGTGGGCAATATTCTACAGAACAATGTCTACATGAGATATTATATTGACTTGTTCATTATCACTTTGATGCCCAATTGTACCACCACCACTAGCATTGAAGGTTTATGTTAGGGTTAGGGTCACGGTTTTCAGCTACCTATATAAAATTCTGAATCTTTTAAAGGCCTATTAAAGCCTATCTTTTTCCCTGATATTCCTCTCCTTCACCTTTCTTATATTTTATGTGAGATCATTGCTTGTTGCTTGACTAGGATTCCGCCTTTTTTAAGGTGAAGAAATTATTGATATTTTTGCATTATGGTTATCTGCCCAAATCTAAGCAACAAAACCCATACAAAGAAAACACCTATTATAGCCAACTTACCCATTTACCTGTCAAAAGCCAACATAACTGTTCCGTAGCTTCCACTCCCAAGGTAACTGAGATCTCAAAGCTTTATTCGGCCGTGTTCTCAATTTCCACACAGATGTAGGCTTCCATTTTCTTTGTGGTCTTGTCTTGTTTTCCTCCTTAAAAAGAAAAAAAGATCAGCAATACAACAGATATATTTAGAATACAAACCTTATATGAGAACTGAATGATCAGCTGTTAAAGAGGTAAAAAAGAAGAAATGGATTTCTGCAGGGCAGATAAAGCTTTCTGCAAGATCCACTCTTAGCAACTTGGTATCAGAAAGAGACCATGAAGACACTAAGAAGATGTCTGAGGTCCACAAACTACATTTGTCTTTTATACACAAACTTGTCCAGGGTCTGTAGACCACTCCCCAATCAGACATGATGGGATTTCAGACACCTTTATTAGAATGCATATTGAGACAACACCTAAACCGGACCAGTCAAGAGGCTTCCATTGTATTTATAGCCAAAGTGTGAACATGTTAAGGTCACAATGGGTAGCTTGGGGTGGCTATGTATTTCTTGTCACTACTTTAAAATTTTTTCATATTGACAACAATTAAACCTTCAAGGAGTTTTGACATGTTTAAACATTTGCAAAAAAACTTCACCTATACTGATTTTTATATTACAATATACTATTTTACCAACTAGTGCATCTTTCAAAATTAGTACAGAAACTGCAGTTACAGAAGTACCACACATTACATTTTGTACAGCAATACAAGTTTGTATTGCTGTATATGTCCCAATATGGGATTTTCACTCTTATTGCTGTGATCAGTGTTGTCTCCAGCTCTGAAAGGGACATGAAGCTTGAAGAGGTGTGAAACATCTTGAAGATTACAAGACCAACTCCAGCTGAATGTGACAAACTACTACTAGATATTCCAAGAGCCAAATTGTCTGTCACTGAAGAGATCTGTTCACTAGTTGTTGGGTCTATAGGACGAAACATGAAGGGAAATCGTAGTGACAGTTTTATCCTTCTACATAATCTATAACGAAAAAAAAAAAAAATATGGGTGAAAACACCACTGCCAAAATATCAGCCCTTTGTACACACACAAACAAAAACTTGTACAGGTGCAAACACATATGAAGATTGTGCTTGTAGTATTGTCACACAGGGCAGAGTGCAAGCAATATTTCTGGAGTCATTCTTCATGGTTAATAAGGTGTAAAGGATTTTTAAAGCATGTCAGTTTTATATACCATTACTCCATAGTTCTTGCCTGGTGCTGTCAGTTTAAGGCTTGACATAGACAAATCTGTAGACATGGCTTGTGGTATTCACAATGAACGGGCAGCTCAATGCAAAAAAAAAACGTTTGTGGATGAGCCCTGTAAGTTTTATTCTACCATCAGAATCCTAAAAACATAATTAATACAAAGTATTAATTAATGTTTCTCATTTACAGAATGTGATTACATTGATAGTAATGTATATCATATAAACATATATTTGTATAACATATACAAAAAATGAACTTTACTGGATCTCTACAATTCTGCTCTATTTATGCAATTTATAGATTGTTTTTGCTTAAGTTGCATGCACATTTGGCTACTTAACATCTCTGCAGGATAAACATTTTACTAAAATATGTATTAATTTTATTAATCAACTGATTAGAAAAATATCTATTAAAATTTAATATATCTATAAGAATATATATAGAATTGTGTATGTGAATTTATTGATTAAATATTTCTGAGAAAACAATGAATATTGCACGCATCAGATTATTTTGTTTTTGCAATAAACAAAGTATATAAAGGTGGAAATGTAAAACAGATTAAGACTACAACCAACATTCTATTCTCCTGTCCCTTGTAATGAAAATATGATTTTTTCCCCCTGCAGTCTGACAACAAAATGTCCCCAAACTCCCCATCTATTGTTACTGAAAAGAAGGTTATTTTACTAGTGAATCCTGGATATGTGAAAGGCATAGAACCCAAGGGCAGGTTCAGAGAATCTCAATTTATATGGAGCATGCCTCTACATAGAGCAGGGTTTGGTCAAAGTATTGCAAATGGCAGGGAATTAACTTTCATTAGTTTATGAATGAAAAAACGTTTAACCATTGATTACAAGGAATTACAACAAATATTCTACTCCCTTCCTGGGACACATCTAACAAAGTGAAGCTCACAATACCCAGAAACTATATGGACCATTTATAATGTTCATCACACAGATTTCAATCTGCCCAAGTTTTCTAACCTTGCTACAAAAAAAGCTGCATTGCAATGATCATTTCCTATGATTCTAAATTCCCATTATTGTCCCCTAAAATGCCCTAAACAATCATTTCTGCATGAGAATTGCCTGATACCGGTCATAATATTTTATCAAATGTAATAACTGGATAGATAAAGGCCATCTATCTTTGTTGTTTTGATGTAACCCATAAGCAATAAAGGTTTCAGATAAAAATAACTATACCATAATATCATACCATAATTGGACCTGATATAAGCCTCTTGTACAGCAGACTTACACTGGGAAAGGGGAAAGCAGCCATTCAGTTGGGCTGACATGCACTCACAATGACACCTAATATTCTGGTAATGCTAATTGATCTTCTTTAATTAATGAATGAATTAATTAAGCTTTTAGGCTCCCATTTAGCACAATGTTTATTTGTATTTATTCTCTGGGTCTGATAACTTGTGACCATAAACCCCTTAAGATTCCCACTAGAATCATACATCTGAGAGCCATGTTACATCAGTTACTGTATTCATACTTCAACCTTTAATAAAACTTACACTAAGCTTGTATTATGGTATGCATGCAGCCCCTGCTAGATTCAAGGTGAATGGCATACCAGATATTATCCAGGTGATAAAGACAACAGTTCCTGATTTTTCAGCTCAATACTTCAGGAAGGGCATGATCAGGTTAGTGGTTTTTGCAAGGAGTTTTGGTTTGGACTAAATAGGTGCGTTCATGTTTCCTTTTTTGACTGGCAGTGGGAGGTGGCAGTGTTTTTGTGGATGTTACATATAGTGTCCAGGGGCGGTTTGCTTCCTACCACCTCCATAGACTAAAATTGGTGCAAACACTTAGAAATACTTGTGCAAATGTTTGTAATCAATTTCTACAAGAGGGTTTTTTTTCACCAAAAAAGTAACCACTCTGCTAGTCTTTTGCAGCTGCTTGTAAACTTCTGCACAGGTGTTATAAAAGTCTGAAAGAGCCCAGCAATGACATCCTGTTACCACTCTCAGGTACATAGTGTATGGCATATGGCAGTAAGTGTCCGGGGATGTTAAACGCTGCAGTAGTGTGAACATGATCAAAATGTTTCCTGACCCCTATATATATATATAAGAGTGAGTACTGTATGTTCTATGGTTCTGTAGGATTCTAGCTTCAAATCTTCCTATTTATGTAACCAATTTGTTTTCTTACATATTACATTTTTTTCTCACTTTTTTTATTATTGGTCTTTTAATAAAGCAGATCTCCATAAAACAAATCATTTTATCTGCATTTTTACACATAATAAAGGACCATTTCAGATGAACAGCATTGTGTAGTTCTTTACTTATTTCATTACTTATCTTCATTCGCAGTTCATTACTGAATGCGCAGGCCCATTACTGCTGAATTATTACCTAGAATACATTTTCCGTCTCTTCTTGTTTCAAGAATTCCAGGATTTCATGCACACATGTATTTTGAGAAATACAAAGGCTGCCATTTCTCAGCCCCTTGGAAATTCTACCTACCTGGATGGTTCCGGCATTGGGAATTTAGGTCAATGACCTAGAGTAAGTATGCAGCTGGAGAAGTCTAAGAAAAGTCAGAAATCCTGAGGTGCACTTATTGTAGGTAATTGGATCAAAAAGTATTTCAGACTCTGCTCAGCAGTGACACCAGGCAGCTAATATTGGTTTTGTAGGAGTCAGAGGTAACCCCATTTTGGGCTCCTGGTATCGGCTTCTTTTATGGCCCATTACTGCTGCATTGTAGTATCACATGGTAATGGTCATTCTGAATGGCCTCCTATTGCACTATGGTGACTCATGTGCTTTGCAGTACAACATAGTAATGTGCAGTGTGCTCCTGGACATGGAACATGGTCCTTAAGGTGAAGTGAATAGACATTAATAGATGAATGGGCCCTTAGGGACATCTAAAAAGCAAAAACAATGGCACACCTAACAATGTCAATGTGTCTGTATGAGGATACATAAGGGTATGGTAACACAAGATTAGTCTGGAAGTGAAAGAGTTCATTTTCCTAGCTGTTTCATGACCTTTTTTGCATCATCTAAAGCAAAAATCGGTACGTCGGGGGATTGGTGTACCCCTAGGGTATAAAATAAGACCAAAGAGCAATATACCAGATCTATTAAGGACTTGTGCAGGCTGGACGTATCTCCCTGCTACACTTTGTTGACAGTTGTCCTCTCTAATGCAGACATAGATAGCAGTATTGTTTTTTCCTCTGTTATCTGTGGCTCCAATATATGGATTTATATCAATATATGGATCATCTACCCTGTTCTAAAGTATATTCATTTTTGCTCTGTTGCAAATTCTCCCTCACTTTCTTAACCTTAGTCACATATGTGTGGCTATTTCATATCCAAATATGAGACCTGACCACTAGAAATATGATAAGGGACTTTCAATAGATAGAAATTAGCTTTGTCATATATAATCAGACTATTTCCCATCCCAGCATGGAGCCTGATTACTAAAGAAATGATGAGGACCTATCACAGGATGGGAATTTGTCTGCTATAATCTAATTCTCATCGCAATACTGGATGCTGAGGTCCTTCCATAGAATGGGAATCGGCCTTATCATATCTGAAAATTTCCTTTCCAAATATCAAAAATGACCACTGGAGCAACGCTCGGCCCTTATTGGCTAAAAGCCAACTAATTCCCATCACAATATTTGAATCTTTCATTTTTCAGGGACAGTGTAGGGAAAACGGACTTGTAAATGAAACCAAAGGGCTGTAGTGTGCACAGACTGTTTTTCACTTCTGTTCCAATCACCTCTCCAAAAAAAATTACCTTTTTCCCTTGAATGTAAAGTGAATATAACGGCAGATTGATAAGGGACTGACTGGTGGATTGGATGCAGTATGGTTTACTCTTCTCTATGTCAGTGACTAGGGAGACACTACGTGAATGAACATTGTAGCTTGTCCAGAAAATTGAATGGGATAATTGTTTTTTTAGCACCACATCCCTTGTGTATATCTATGCAATTCCAATTTTATCCAACTTGGTATTTGAAGGTGCTTTTTCAATAAACAGACAAATTATTAAAAAGAGTTCTCAGTTTTATTAAGCTAAATATTACTTCTTGAAAACATATAAAGGGCCAATAAATATTGAAAATTACAATTTACATAATATATGCAATAATAATCATAACATTTTTCATGCTAATAATCTTAGGATTTGCATGAATGAATTGTCCAATCTGCAAACACTGATTCTTTAGAACCCAACAGTGCGTTGTGAGCTGCAGGCAAGGTGCCAGCAACCAGGAGCCACACGGGAACACTTGCCCCCACCACAGATCCGACTTGTACCCTTGGAATGACTATTAACGCTTTAACATGTAATATGTGTTCTTATCAATCTGATCTGACAAAGCAGCCAGAATGTAGGAGAAAGTCTTCCCAAATATTAAATACCTGTAACAGAAAACAAAATTCGAAAAACTCAGAAAAGGCTTTTTACATCTGCCTATTTTCATCTTTCATCTAATCATTTGTTGATTAGGTTCCTGTCACTAGTTCATTCTTAATCTGAACTTTATCTGAAAAATAGACCCTACTTTTGCTTCCAATTGTTTTTTAATTTGATCATAAAGTCTGCATACACGCGTGCAATAATTATCGTTGGAAACGACTAACGACTGTTCGTCCGATAATCGTTAACAACTGAAGTGCACAACGATGCCAATGAACGAGGATTGTCGCTGGAAACGAAGGGCCGGCCCGGTGGTCTGATTGGGTGACGACTGTTCCCAATCTATTGTGTGTACGGTCGTTCAGTGATTGTGGATGGTTCTGCAGTACACTTTTTCCTGTACATGTCACTTCCTACATCGTTCATTTTGTTTTAACGCTTGTATCATTACAATATGTACAGAATTGTGCACAATACAATCGTTCAAAATAATTGTGCATAATCAATGATCCATTGTTAGTCGTTTGTATTCTAACGACAATTATTGCACTTGTCTACCTAGCTTAAGCTCCATGCCCTGAAGAGACTCCAAGAATCAAATGTCTGACCATAGATCCTAGAAAAGCCTCACACTTCCACCTTCCCAATGTACTGTCTCTACACCCCTTGTCCCTTGCCTCCACTACTGTACATTTAGGGGGACATCTGACAGTCACAGTGCCAGTCTTGTGGCCCCCATCCACACAAGAGCTGACAACAGCCGTCTGCGGAGATCCTTGTTCTCCTAAGAAAATTATTAGTTTTCAAGGAGTCACATGGTACAGACCAGGAAGTTAAATTTGTTTATTATTAAAAGCATGCAAACAACAAACATCAATGGTTTTCATGAAAACATACAAAAATAACAATAGAGACTGACAGTTTACATTCTCATCCAGGTGCCCTGTAGCATCATACTACACCAACTAGAAAAAGTGTGTCAAAATCATATTACTGCCGAGTCTGGAATGCTCCAAATACTCACTTCACATAACCCATGCAATAGAGGAAAGGGATACCTTTTAAAGGGGGCAGACTTCACTAACATATAGTCGACAATGGAAGGCAAGCCGGGCTGAATCTCTAAACTTTAGGGGAATCCTTTCCAAACTTCCTAAACGCAAACCCTCCCTCAGTACCGAACCTGCCTACCCCCACCCCCTAACTTCCCATTTCCCAGCTGCATAGAAAAAGGCTTGAACCAAGACCAAAAAATCTGTTGAGGGTTCTCAACCAGCATGTCACTAAAATGATACTTTTTTGAAAGAAAGAACAACATTGTATCTCCAGGCCACCCTTCCTGGACAGGCAAATCACATTCTTCTTAAACATCGGAGCATGGAGAGCAGGGTAAGTGGATCTATTGATGGTACAGATCCCAAAGTCATGTGGGGATAATGTAAAAAGATTTCCACTCCAGCGCCTATGGGAAGGTAGCTGTTCCCTGACAGATAAAGAAATGCGGTATTTGTTGCATTACAAGATCCCTTCATTTCCAGTTCTACAAAGTCGCTTCCTTGTGTGGCATCTTCAGGGATTCATCAAAAATTCAGATAATTCTAGATACCTAGGTACCTGGAGGATGGGTCTTGAGAGAACAGAATCTGGAACATCTCTTGGGCCCTCCTGCTGAGGTTCCCCCAGCCCTTTGGGGGTGCAACATGGACAAAGTTGTTCTGTCAATAGATGATGTTTTGAAAGTTTGCATCTTCAACCAAAGCTTTTTCCCATGGCACGTACCCTTTAAGGGCAACAAACAAAAGAACACCAGAGCCCAGATATCCACTCCAGGATGTACAAGTATGGTCTCCTTCAGCAGAAAAAGTTCAGGGGCCATGTTTGGGATGTTCGGGAACATGGGTAAACATCAGTACCCATGCACCGAGTTAGTCCAAAGTCATTTAGATTTATGCCATTACATTTTTTATCCATGAGAAGAATATTGTCCGGCTTCAGATCTCTATGCACCAGTCCTTTACTGTGCATATATTCAAGGGCCTGGGAAATCTGCACTGCACATCGTTTCACCATCACTTCCAGAATTCCAACCTGGAAAATTAAAACAAATATATGAAATATTGCTGTAAAACTGTTTTCTTTAAAAAGCCACCCAATCTAAATACCACATTGCCAATTCCTAAACCGTGCATAGACTCACAGGGCAACATTACTGCCACCAATTTTTTTTAGCAAACATTGGTGAACATGGTTACTTAAATACATTAACTTGTAATGTAAAATTTTACAGTTGTCACTAAAACAGAAGGCTATGATCAATCCTAAATGGGGATTAATTCTGGTTACAACTAACAGTGAAATTCCCTTCACTTTGTAAAGATTTCTCCTGCTTGTTTTGCCTTCATGAAGGAATAAAGGAAAATCTTGACAAAAGGATACAGCCCGTGCAAAATAACTGACCGGTGTTCTACCTATTCCCTGCTTTATTGTTATACAGAAGTTTAAAGTGTTATTCAGCAACTGGTGATGACATCATACTTGTGTGAGCTTTTTTGTCAGCAAATTTACTTACCTGTGCCTGAATAATAGAATGAAGGGATCCTGCCGGGGCCAGTTCCGGGGAAAAGCAGATAAAATCAAAACTGGAATATATTGAAATAATTCCTTCATGTCCGGTAAGAAATACTGACAAGGTCAGTTTATGAAGGAAGGTGTCCAGTTCCACTAACTCCTTTACCTTCATGGCAACATTTCTTCTTGTGCAAGAGAAAAAAAAAATTATTGAGAACAGAAGTAGAACATTTAGTACTATCAGTGATGTCTAATACATGAGACATTTAGTTTGCCTTGGCATTAAGCATTTTTCTAGCTGGTGAATGGAGACATGGGGGATTTTAACAGCATAGATCATATATAATCAACACATTAGTTTTTATACAAAATAACATTGATTAAGACACATGATTTCTACCCATTAGATACTATCAACAATTCTCTAGTGCAAGCTCTGTTCCTAGAGCAAATCATTCAAAGTGTGTCATCATTCATGGATGATCTACTACCATTTCATCAGGGGTAATAGATAACAGGGCGTATCTTGCTAGTTCAATCTATAGTTAATATTAATAAAAAACATTGTATACCTTATATAAAAGACTCACAATACACAAACATGTTGTGGTCATAATTAGGTATATGCATATAATCAATTACATCTTCAATGGATCCAGTCATTTATACCATGGCATCAGCCAGTTCACAGATGACTTATATAGCAAGATATGTCCTTAATCACTGATATGTTCTCAAAGTTATTCTAAATAGAAACACATGTCTTGTAAAGATTTACACAAAATTAACCAAATTAATAAATAAATTAATTAACTATTCCCTGTTATTGACATGCTATTTAAATTTTATTTTTTTCATGTGTCCTATTAGTGTCCATTACTTGTATAAATTGTAATAAACCTCCCCAGATTCAGACACAGGTATCATTTATAATAGAGCTATCCTCCAACATATCTATCACACAAACCACCAGTCCAAATAAGCAACTACCCAACATCAATCATCATAATTCCTCTAAATTTTAGTAACACTCAGCTCACTCTGCATATATGAACATTACCCTCATCGCGGGAACCATCACCATATATAAAGAAGACTGACCTGGTATTACTGAAATGTAGCATTAGCACAAAATACAGCTTACACCCCCCCCCCCATATATTGGTCCTGCAGGTCGGTGTTCCACATGGAGTCAATGGAGTCACCGCCTACAGGAATTGACATCAGGTGAGTCAGACATTACCAACCTTACCTATGTGTCAGGGAAAGGCCAGCCTCACCTAATATTATAAGCAGATCACCGGATCAGCCAGTCTGTTCTCTATGCACTCCAACAGGTGACATGGAGCAGCCATCACCTTAACAGGAACCAATCCAATCCCTGACAGATTATATCAGAAGACTGGATAAGCCATTTATAGCAAAGGGATACAACAAGTAAATACCCTAGGCACCCACCGTGCCTCAACCTAATAGGACTTTCTTGGGGTGAAATCCCCATGTTATGTGGTCCCTCCTGAAACAATGAACAGCTGGGCCAGCATGGACACAATTGCAAAACTGGATTACTATTATTAAACTAATATTATCATAATTCATATACATTTAAACATAGCACAAATATATCAAAACACACAGCAAACATTTATTAAAAAAAAATCTTAAATCAACAAAAAGTTTGTGAGAAGTCATCAACATGTGCACTGTGCTGCTAGGATTACAGCTTCATATCTTCCTATTTCTGTCACTAATTTGTTTTCTTACATTTTACAGCTATAATTGGACTTACAGCGCTGGGATTCTGGCACAAGTATTTTGGTGTTTTTCCTCCAAGTATAACTAGAATGTCATCAATGTTTAGTATTGATATCTATGGTTCCACGGAGGAGATTGGTATTTTTGTGTCTTATTCTTTTATTATTGGTCTTTTAATAAATCAGATCTCCATTAATTGAGTCATATTGGTGACATTTTATCAGCATTTTTACACATAATAAAGGACGATTTCAGATGAACAGCATTGTGTAGTTCATTACTTATTTCATGACTTAACTTCATGCTAAGGTCATTAATGAATTATTTCCTGCAATACATTTTCCATCTCTGTGTGTTTCCAGAATTCCAGGATTTCATGTACACTTGCAGTGTGAGAAATACAAAGGCTGCCATTTCTCAATGACCCAGAGTAAGTATGCAGCTGGAGAAGTCTAAGAAAAGTCAGAAGCCTCAGGTGCAATTATTGCAGGTAATTGGTTTAAAAAGCATTCCAGACTTTGCTCAGCAGTGACACCGGGCAGCTAATATTAGTTTTGTAGGAGTCAGAGGTAACCCCGTTTTTTTGCTTCTGGTATCAGCTTCTTTTATAACCCATTACTGCTGCATTGTAGTATCACATGGTAACGGTCATTCTGAATGGCCCCTTATTGCACTATGGTGACTCATGTGCTTTGCAGTACAACATATTAATGTGCAGTGTGCTCCTGGATATGGCACATGATTCTGAAGGTGAGGTGAATAGACATTCGTAGATGAATGGGCCCTTAAGGACATCTAAAAAGCAAAAACAATGGCACACCTAACAATGTCAATGTGTCTGTATGAGGATACATGGGGACATGGGAACACAGGATTAGTCTGGGAGGAAAGAGTTCATTTTCCAAGCTGTTTAATGACTTTTTATGCATCAACTAAAGCAGGGGTCGGCAAACTCCAGCCTTTAGGCCAGATACGGACTAGCCAGTAGTTCTATCTGGCCTAACGCCCCCTGGCCCATCCGGCCTAATGCCGGCTCGTATCCCCTGGCTCCAGAGCCGCAGGCTGCCGGCGGCTCGGCTAGGGGGAGTTAGAAACCACCAAAGCAGGAGCCACAGAGCTTCTTGCTGTGGCTCCCCGTATTTATTGCGGCAGCTGGTGTTGATACTTCCCCAGCTGTGGAAAATAGGGAACGTTTCCTAAATGGAAATCCCTCCCCTCCGCAATGCATATGGAGACGATGGATTAAACTTCATGGGGTGTTCCCTAATGGTGGGCCGAGCCATTAGGGCGGGACTCCCTAGTGTGCTCCCGCCCACCCCTGAAATGGCCTAGTGGCTATAAAAGTTTGCTGACCTCTGATCTAAAGCAAATTTTTATACAAACTTAGGCCACATGTGCATCTTATGGTACTTTTATCATAGTATGTGGGGGGATTAGTGTACACCTAGGGCAGAAAATAAGACCAAAGAGCGAAATGCCACATCTATTGAAGACTTGTGATGGCTGGATGTATCTCTCCGTCTCTGCTACACCTTGTGGACAATTCTCTATACATAGTGCAGCAAACCTATACAATGTTGGCTTACAGTTGTCCTCTCTAATGCAGACATAGATAGCAGTATTGTTTTTTCCTCTGTTATCTGTGGCTCCAATATTTGGATTTCTGTTACTGCCAAGGTGACAACCATTTCACCAGAGAGGTTGGCTAAAACATGCAACAGGGACACAGACAGGAATATTATGGTCATTGGCGGGGAGGGGGGTCTCATCTATCCTGTTCTAAACTATATTCATATTTTTTGCTCTGTTGCAGATTCTCCCTCACTCTCTTAACCTCGGTCACATATGTGCAACTGACCACTAGAAATATATTAATAGCCTTTTAATAGATATGAATTATCCTTGTTATATATGATCAGACTATTTCCCATCCCAGCATGGAGTCTGATCTTTAAAGAAATGATGAGGACCTTTCACAGGATGGGATTTAGTCTCCTACAATCTAATTCTCATTCCAATACTGGACAATGCTGGATTCTGAGGTCCTTCCATAGAATAGCAATTTGCCTTATCATAGATGAGTGGAATATTTCCTTTTCAAATACAGAAAATGACCACTGGAGCACCGCGCAGCCCTTTTATTGGATGGGATTCAACCTTATCACATATAAGCTGACTAATTCCCATCATATTATTGGAATCATTCATTTTTCAGGGACGCTGTAGGGGACACTGACTTGTAAATAAAACGTAAGGGTTGTAGTATGCACAGACCTTTTTTCACTTCTGGTCCAATCATCTCTCTAATAAAATTTCCTTTTTCCTGTGAATGTAAAGTGAATATAACAGCAGATTGATGATAAGTGACTGATTTTTTTGGTCATCAGTTAGACATTGGGTGATCACAAGTTTGCTCAGACTGGTGGTTTGTATGCAGTATGGTTACCTCTTCCCTATGTCAGTGACTGGGGCGACACTACATGAATGAACATTGTTTAATCTGCACACACTGATTCTTTAGGAGCAAACAATAGGTAAAATCATATATCACACATATACTCAAAAACAAAAAATGCTCCGAATATAAAGGTACCTACTTTCACCTGAAAGGAAAGGAAAACTACATATTCTCGAGTATAATCCTAGGGCACAAAATGTAATTCTCATTGCTAATATTCAGAACAGTAATCAACAGAAATGCTAATAAAATGAATGTGAATAAATACATCCATGGTGTGATCTTTTTAAAACATTTAACACAGTGAATATTAAGTGAGCTTAATCGCTATCATCCATATGTTTTACTACAATACTCTATATGTACAAAATTGGAAGAGTTTAATAAGAATGGACAGCGTAGGGCTGCCAGGTGCCCCCTCTGTCTCCCCAGGCCATAGTCTATGTGAACTATTGAGGATTCCACATCTGACAGCTCAGTCCTGTCATGTATTGTGTGGTGTTTATATGAGGTTGCATTACACAATGAACTTTGCCCTTTTCAAAGATGGCTGACATTGTGTCCACTGAGGACTATTTCTTGTCCAGGCCTATATATATCTGTTCACCATGTCTGGCTATGAGAGCCTCATTGAGAGAATGACTGGACCAGGATGATGGGACTGGTTTGTGCTTTATGGAGCTGATTTCCTAGCATACACAGGTAAGTTTATAGTATAAAACTGTCCTTACTTGTAGTGCCTGCAGTCTGATAGCTGCTTCTAATTGTAGTCACTTCCATAGTAAGCTAAGTGCAATGTTTCTTTTGGCAGTGGATGGAAATGTTGGGGCCCGGAATCTGATGTAAGTTTGTTTTGTGAATGATGTGAGAAAAGAATTCACATGACTGTGATGTGTTTAATGGCTTAGTTGCTATGGGTAACAGACAAGGTGTAGCACAGGTTTTATGGCTTAGTTGCTATGGGTGATGCATGTGAGGTGTAGCACAGGTTTGGCCATTAAGATGAATGAAACAGATCTGTGAATGAGTCTTATAAAGGCAGCCTAAAAGATTCCCCAGATTTCATGTTAAATCTCATTGTGTTGCAGACTGTAAAGGTTTCTTGAGTAGTTATTTCTGACATAGAATGGAATTCTCCATTAATTATAATCTGAGAATTATTTTCTAATCTCCAATCATTCAGTGGGAATTGTGGGTTTCCTGTGTTCTGTACAACCCAATTGTCATGAGTCCCAGGAGGGAACTACAGAAGGAAATGAAAGGACAAGACTTCTACATTTAGCTTGGCTTTACATTGTACTTGTCACTAAATTCTACTATTGGTATAGCTGGGTTTACTAAATGATGTAAAGAACAATAGCTGTAGTTATTTGAAAGAACAAAACATTTCTGGTTGCAGTAAGCATTTATTAATTGTCCAAAATGACAAAACTTTAAAAGCTGCCACCCTTCTGTTTATTATTGCCAGGACCATGTGAATGGATCTACATGTTTGCTTCGGTGTGGTTGCTCCTTTGCATATCATAGCAGTTTGCTCTTGAATTGATAAAAGTTCATCTCCTGGGATGTTTCCTGGTCACAACCAGTGGTGATCTACAGTCCTGAGGATTTGTACTGCTTCATGCCTTGTGCTGTCACAACAGCTTACTTATGATTTATGTGTTGGTATGTTCCTGATCTCCCCTATCTTTACAGTTAGTTAGTATAGTCAACCTGTTGTCCCTAGCAACAAGTTTTCTTTTGTTGTGTTAGTGTTTCCAGCAGTGACTAGAGTGTTCCAGTTTAGCAGTCTCTAGGCTGTAGAATTACCAGTTTTTTACCTCCAGAACTCTGTTGTATCCTGCATACGGGTCTCAGGACGGGTAACTTGCATAAATCGACATTGGTGACAGAATATGCCTTCCTATCCTGCAGGTAGGAACACCATAATAGTACTTGTTAGGATCCCATTCCCTATAAAACACATGGCAAACTATTCTGTTCAGCTTGTTCACAAGTGTGCTGCAGGGTAAATGTTGTGCTTTTACTGGGACTTCAGCTGTCTATGAATACACATGGGGATTAGGAATTTGTTCTAAAAAGGCTGCAAGTTGTCTCCAGCTAAAACGGATACCAAACACACAGTAAGTTTGTATAAACTTAAAAACCTATATGTACAGCAGTGGAATGAGTATTGAATGTTAATAGTTTCTCAGTAAATATATTTCTAATGGGGCTATTGATTAGAAATTTACATCAGATGAAAGTGACAACCTAAATAATTCACACATAAAAAGAAAACAAATGTCTATAAACAAGTTATGTGGAAGGACACAGGAATTACACATGAAGAAAAGGAGGTGCATAGAATGGAAAGCAATGACACCTGCTGATATCTTGGTATTTGGAAAGCAATCCTATCAGTGCCAATTATTATCAGCTGGTTTAGTCCTAACTGATGACCTACAAAGGTTTTCTTATTGTATCATACAAGAAGCCTCTCATGGTGGGTAAAATCAAAGAGCTCTCAGGAAATTTGTAATCTTTTTGTTGTAAAACATACCGATGGCATTGCTTACAGATGTATTTCCAAACTTCTGAATGTTCCAGTGAGCACCATTGGGGCCATATTCCAGAAGTGGAAAGATCATTTCACCCTGAACCGACCACAGCAAGGCGCACCGTGCAAGATCGTCAGAGGTGTCCAAAGAATTTTAAGAAAAGTTGTTCAAGAGCCAATGATCCATTGTGAAGTTACAGGAGGACCTAGAAAACACTATTCATACAAAGAAAACCACAATATTTTGACTATTGTCTAGGTACAGATTCAAGGCTATGAAAAGGGTATTTTGGTCTCTGCTTGCTCTGAATTTGAGTAGTGAAGCTGTGTTGTTGCATGGTCTCCTTATAGCCTTCCATGTATAGGAGTGGCCATGCGGTGTATAGTCCCATGTCCACTTGTAGGGTTATAGGAGATTAAATGTAAAATGTTTATCTAGTATTCACACAAGTGAGAAATGTAAATACTTAACAATGAGATGTTATATTGTCTATGTTGATACTCAGCAATGGAATATACTTTTATAAAGATCAGCAAGGGTTTAGTTGCAGGCTCTCTTGCAGGGACTTTGACCTTCACATTGACGTTTTAGAGGTGTAAGAGTAAAGTTGTTCTCTTCCATTTCCTCAGGTACAGCGATCTGTCCAAAGCTGTAATGTAACTACTTTTGCAGTTTTCTGGGGTTCAAGGTTTGGGTTTTTGTAGATTTAGTTAGCCCAGTATATTGGATCACATTGTGCTTCCTTGGTACTGAACTGTTGTAAGCCAGTACTGTTCCCCTTTTTCTAAGCTAAAGCACCGACAGATTTGGGTGTAAGGTGATTTCTGTATGGCTTGCAGTGTGCCTGTAGTTTGACTGAAATACTTAGTACATGTGTAGCAATGTTTGTGTTCTCGCTACCAGAACTGCCTCTAGCTTTGTTGTGGGTATTTTTCACCTCTAGGCTGTCCGGTATAAATACCCAGCACTCATTTGAGACTAAATTATATTTTAGTCTTCCTTTTCAGATGGAACAGGTTGAGCTTTTATAGTACTAAATTAATTTCCCATACTTGCCTATTGGCATCATAATACAATTTTATGTTTAACACCATAAAAAACAATGTGTGTCCTGCTTAATAAATCTGCAACAAGCAATATTGGGGGCAAAGTGGTGACTATATTGCGCTTGTGATAATTAAAGGTTAACAATATATAATCCAGGACTTGAATTTTGGCTGAATAGGTGCATTTGTTGTGACCATGTGGTTGGATCTCCCTTTTCTCAGCAGTAGATGAATGGTGTGTTGGCTACTTGTGGGGAGTTGGTTTGTACCACTGTGTACCCACAGTCGTGTCATGTATTGTAAATATACCCTGATATTATAACCTTCTAATTTTCAACATGTGATCTTTTGAAATCTGCAAAACAATTCGGTACTTGACTTTACATGCAAGTCAGGTATTGCCACTGTCAGCCACATTGTTAGAACACCTTTGGTAAAGCTGATTAGTCAGATCTAGCATCCATCCATTAGTAGTTTGTCTGCCACCCCTGGACAAGATCAACCATAACTACATTACAGAAGGTAGTCTGATATCGGCAAATGATAATTGGGATTTTCCAGATTGAAAGGGGGTTTGAGACAACAGTCAAACAATTCATTAAAGTTTACCATTCAATAGTCAATATGTGAGTATAACATAGCCAACATAATGCTTGGGGCCCTGGCCCAAATGTACAGTATATATTGCAAATACTATAATATAGTATAAAAGGACATTTCAATTTCTTTGTTATCAATAACTGATTTTTTTTTTTTTTTACCCTTTAATAGTATTGATCTTAACTAGCATAAACAATGAGGTCAGGATTTAGTGGAAGGTTAGGCCTCCGATGGCCACTCCAGAGTGAGTTAGAGGTCCGGTGGCATGAAGCCTTAGCTGCAGTAGGGAGGGAAAAGTTGTAGGAACTGGAAAGATCTAAAGGGGGGCGGTGGAACGATAGTTCTATTTTGTTTTACACTTCGTTTATCTGGTGTTCTTCAGATGAGGGCTTCAGTGTTTAACCCATGGTCTGGAAAAATGCTAAAAATATTCCAATTTATGCAAAAAGCTTCATAAACAATTGATGAAAGGTAACGGATGCGAAACTGGAATATCTGTACTGTTCTACTTGACTTTTACCTGACAATATCAATTGCAAACCTAAAACAAGCTATTAACATGTTTTGATCTTCTAATGGAGGAAAGTGCTAAAATCACTATGGAGACATTTCTAAACCCATTTCTGGCCCCTAGTGTAATAGCTGCTTTCATCCTTTGACCATAATTTGTGTCAAGATCTTTATAGAATGCTGTAGGAGAATATTATTATAGCCACCTTAACTACCATAGAATTTATCCATTGTATTGAAAATGTACTTTTCGCCAATGTAAATAACATGATAGGGTTAAATTTAAACCCTGAACTGCACTGCTGTAGATCTCTCAGTAACTATGTATATTTGGTTGATTTGGTATCATAGATGTAATATCTGGCATAATGGTTTGCAGTGACAAACATACACTCTGTTCCCTAAATGAATGTATAGCTTTGTTGAAGCATAAGGGCAACTCTAAAGCTAGAAAGAAACTAATTTTATTGACCAACATATTACTGTGGGCTACATCTGGGGTCTACAAAGCTATAAATCTTGGTATAGAATATTCTAGGTACAAGACCATGATTGATTTCCTCCAGAGGATTACAATTTGTAGTTTTTAATCTCTGTAGATAACGTACCACTATTTTTAGGGCAAGGAGTTCAGCAGCATCTGATCGTTTATTATATATTCTACAGAAGTGCGATTGCCAACTGGAAAGCAATGCTTCTTAACATATTTTCAAATTTGTGTAGTGACCAATTGCTTTTAAGGATAATTTTATTTTTGTGCTTTTAAAATGACTCTAGAATTGCATGGTAGTCTACCAGCTACATGTGTACACTATGAAGTGCATGATTTGGGAGTTCTTGATTCCAAAGAGGGTAGTAACAGTATAGTCGTTATACTAATGCATAACCTCATGCTCAAAAGCCAAAACAAAAATTAAACCAAAATCATACCACATTGTTGATTCGTACAATGCATTGTTTCACAGGTCAAAAATATTGTAACCAATCATCTATACATTTCACTATTCAGGGAAGATGAAAGGTTAACTATAACATTATTCCTGGTGACATGTACAGTAAAGATAAAGTGCATACCAATCTATTTCATCAGGACTAACGGTTGTAATGAAAAATGTTTTACAGCTCACTAAAACTAGGAATCGAAATTTAGAAATGCTTCAGGATTAGAAGTAAACATAGAGGAGCACCACTCATGCCAAGGGCTAAGAGGGCATTGTTTTTCCTTACTTTAAAGATGGAACCATTTCTACGCTAACCAAAAATGTAGTAAAGTTCTACACAAATATTTTTTTGTGTAAATAATGTTTAACTAGTCTTTACATCTTGGGATCTCATGAAGTACCTTTTCAAAATAGTAACTGGCATCTTATGGTGTTGGCATGATCGTGTAATGTGCCATTACTGCCATGACAAGCTGCAGTTTGGTTGGGACATTGTGTAGTTTGAAGCTCTGTAGTATAACCGTGCTTTACAAGAAACCTAATTTATTGAAATCCAGCTGCACTAAACCACATTGGCCTCTACTTTTTTTTGCAGCTGTTTTGGAGAGCAGTTTATTTCCCAGCCATGTCTGCCCATCTTCCTGATTTAGGCTTAGATAAACGGCTAGAAATTATATTATTTTTTTATGGCTATCTCAATCAAAGCTTCTTTATTGGGCAGGGTCAGGAATGTCCTTGCAAACAGAAGTTATGATTATTGTTAATGACTTTACTTGTAGAATATGCTGGCTATGGTTTTGCAGCAGTTTATAAAATGGCCTGCAAACGTCTTGCATCTGTGGCTTAGTCACCTCCACACATGGCTGGATTAATACTGGTAAAATACAATTTTCTCTGCTGATTTATAAATACAATTATACTAGCCTAGTAAACCATAATTTATTACAAACGCCTACACTATTTTTAACTTTTAGTTTTTTGGAAGCTAAAAAGCAGGCTTTCTATAGCCAGTGAGCAATTTATCTTTTTGACTTGACTAAATAGGCTGAAATCTGACATAACTGTGGGTTAAATTAAAAATATGTAAACCTGACCTTCAGTGAATAAAATTCCAGGTACATGTTTTATCCAGATAGTGCTTCTCCACAGGAAGGTTTGGTGAATATCAAATTCACTGCTTTGTAAATGGACCCCAATACCTTGTTCTACTGAACATCAATAACCAAAACGTATTCACTTTTGGGTAATTTTTTGAACGCTTTTAGGTTTGCTATGTTCCATTAAGGCAATTTATTTCTAGTTCAAGAGCTGGTGAGGGAGCACCTCCAAACACTGAACAAATGTCCCCAATATGCAATATTTCCTTTCTAGTTATGTCCCAGTGACTATCATGTTTCTATACCACTGGGTTACCAGTAAAAGATGATTTTACAAGTTAGAACGGAATGGAAGCTTTATAGCTTGGCTTGTAATGCATGATTACCGTACTGGTAACAGAAATATTCTGTCAAATTTAGATTTCCTAATTATTGGGCTTGAACACATAAGTTCTTGGCAAATGAAGTACTATTTTAAGTTTCTTATTGTAATGGTTAGAATTACTCTAATCCTCACAATCCTCCTTCCTTGGAAACCCCCTAACAGCATGATGGTCATACACCATTTTGAGGCCTGAGTGTGCTAACACCCCTTAACCATTCTTGCAGAGCAGAGACTGAATATGCTTCCAAACAAAGCTTATTGGTTTTCATTACTATTACATAAAACCTGATATCACTTTTGTGAAAAAAGATATTGATCTTACATTTATATAACAAATGTCTATATACATTGTGGGGGGTCAGCTCAATAGTGGTAGGCACAGCAGTGACACAATGGCACAGTTCACACAGGGATTTGCCTGTTTTCTTTATTTTCATCCACAAGCAAAATTTAATGCCTTTACATACAGGCAAAAACACAAAATAAATTCCTGCTCGGCTGAGCACTAACTAAACACAAGATAATCCTTTCTATACGGACGGCCTACTACCAGCCACACGACACAACCCAAAGTAAACTTAGTATCCATTTTGTCATTTTAGCAGACTTCAGCAGCAAGGGTGAAAGACAGTCTTTGTTCAACCAGACCACCACATACACATGCTCAGTGCATCATCATTCAGTGCTCATCATTCCATAAAAATCCAGACCTGACAACACCATTTACCAAAGTCCTCGGCAAACAATGTTTTGCTAAGGCAACCCATCTTTTCTGGATTTCTGATATCTCACCCAGTGTTTCCTAGTTGAGATCAACTTCCTGTAGCCTAGTACATTGTATATGAAAGAAACCTAGGCGAAATATAACGATTTTCTACTACTTTTCCAGTCACTGACTTGCAACATACATTTTTCTAGCACTTTAATTTTAGACTTCATAAATTTCCAACCACATATGTACTTTTCTAGAGATTTGGCAGAATTCTTAGCACTAGATGTGATATTGCCAGCTTAAAAGCAATGCAAAGATGGTACACTATAGTTTACACTTTAATCTTTCCCATATCTCTGTTCTGACAAATGAATTTGGATAACTATAGCTGATTTTATGCTAAATCTACATAAGAATTGTCATGGTAACATTCAACTCCCTGTGTACCCTGTCCTGTGCAGTGCAAAATTTGCGGATGCTCTTGTTTCAAAGAAAGTAAGAACAAAGCCTAGTCATGTCACTGTCTGCTAAAGGCTTTGGAATATATCTGTTTACAAACTGTTGTCACAGGTTGAATGCCAACTTCTGTCCCTTCAACTAATTTTATCTTTTGCATTCATTTGAGAAATTCGTATATATTTTGCCTGGCCTCTTCATTCTCAGAAGGCACAAAAATAGAACAGAAAGATGTATGGTATGGCAGATAGCAGCATGTAATCTGTCTTCAAATTAAAATGTAAGATATTCAATACAATATATCATCCTCTAGGCCTGAGCTTAAATGGTGAAGTCATTTACAATGATGCATTCCAATTCACCTTTTGTGTTTTATTAGAGAAAAAAAAAAAAAAAATCTTTAGCTTCTAGTACAATGACTTTCAACATGGTGGCATATTCACAGCCATTGACACTTCATATGACAAAATAACACCCACTTAAACATATGTTAAATCTTGTTCAGGTTCTTCCAGCCATTTGATGATGGAGAATGGTCAAACACTAAACTTGGCATGGGAGCATGGTACTTCAGCATTTATTGTTGTTGTATTGATTGTTCCATCAACTAAACTTTCCCTCTGACAATAACTTCTGTTTTTCCCACATGTTCTATGTCTCCTCATTCTACAAGGTCACTTCTTGTGTGGCATCTTCAGAGGTCCATTAAAATCTAATAATTAAGAATTACTTGGTTCCTGCAGGATGGGTCTTGAGAGAACAGAATAGCAAATCTCTCTGGTGAGGTTCTCTAATCACTTTGGTGGTGCAAAATGGTTGATGCTGCTCTGCCAGTAGACTAATTTTTGAAAGTTTGTGTCATCAACCAACTTTTTCCCATAGTATGTATCTTTTAAGGGCAACAAAGACAAAGGCCCAAATATCCACTCAAGGATGTACAAAGATGGTCTCCTTCAGCTAACAAAAGTGCAGTTCAGTATCTATGAATTGAATTATTGCAAAGTCACTCTCTTTACATTGTGACATCCTTCATCCATAAGAATGTATCTGGTTTCAGGTGTCTATGCTCCAGTCCTTCACTGTGCATATATTCAAGGGCCTGGGAAATCTGCACTACACATTTTTTTTTCACTAGAACTTTTTGGAATTCCAACCTGGAAAATAAAACCATTATATGAAATATTTCTATAAAACCATTTTCTTAAAAAGCCACCTTATCTAAATACTACATTGCCACCAATCTTTTCTTTAGCAAAAAATCATGACTAATTCTTGCCAACAGTCTTGGGTGAACATTGTCACTGAAATACACATTGACATGCAATCTAAAATTTAACTTTTTTTTACAGTTGTTGCTAAAACAGAAGGCAAGGAACAATCTTAACAATGGGGTCTCATTTTGGTTGCAACCAACAGTGAAATTCCCTTTCCTTTGTAAAAAGATTTCTCCTGCTTAATATTTTCTATTTATGAAAGAATCAAGAAAAGTCTTGACAGAAGAATAGACTGTGCAGAACAGGAGATCTACTCATTCCCTGCTATATGAAAGTTTAAAGTGTCATCCAGCAGCTAGTGATGGCATCATATTTGCATGAGCTTTTGTCAGCAAATGTACTTACCTCTGTCTGAAAAAGGGAATGAAGGGATTCTGCTGGGGCCAGTTACTGGGGAAAAAGTGTATTACTCTTGCAGTATCCACAAAGCTAGAATGTCGGAATAATTCCTTCATGTCCAGTAAGATATACTGCCAGTCAGTTCATGAAGGAAGGCATCCTGGTCCAGTCACTCCTTTTCCATTATCTTCATGGCAACATGTTTTCCTGTGAAAGATAAAAGCATTGAGTACACAAGTAGAACATCTAGGCCTATAGGTTATGTCTAATATATGAGCTATATTTAGTTTGCCTTTGCTGAACTTCTCTATACAAGCATTCGTCTATCATCCATTTTTTTTGTTTTCTTGCCAGGTTTAGGACACAATTATTAATTCACTAAATTAACATGACAGATTTAATTAGTAAGACCTATTTTTTGCAGGATCATTGCCAGCTGCTTCACTAGGATTCTGCTTTGGCTAAGGTGAAGAAATGATTGCTCTTCTACCCATGCCATGTAACATGACTCGGACAAAAAAATAACACACATTTGTAGTCTTCATTCTGCAAACTATATTCTCATAAACTTTTAATAATTTTAAGTGAGCCTTTCCATTTTCCTGTTTGAAAGCAATCACAACTGTTCCGTAGCTTCCACTGCCAAGGCAGTTCAGGATCTCAAAAGTTTTCTTTTGTGGTTTTATCAATCTCATCTCAACACAGACGTAGGCTTTTCTGTTTTCAATGTGGTCTTGTCTGTTTTCCTCCTTGTAGAAAGAAAATATCAGCAATGCAGTAGATATGACACCAGTCTTACTGTGCATTTATTCAAAGCATGGGATATATGCCTTGTACATTGTTTTATTAGGTCTTCTGGTATTCCTATCTGGTAAATTAAAGCATTTATTTCATATACTTGTTTTAATAAGTTCTCTTAAAATAGCCTCTTCATCTAAATACCTCATTGTTGATTCTTCAATGGTGCATAGACTCGCAGATCAACATTACTGCCACCAATCTTAGCTTTATAAAAAAAAAAAATAATAATTCCTGGCAACTGTTAGTCCTGGTGAGTATTGTCACTGAAATAAATATTAAGGACTAAACTAAAATTTTAGTTTTACTAACACAGAAGGCAGGAAACAATCTTGACAGTCATTCTGGTTAGAACAGTGAAATTTCATCACGTGATGTTTTGTCAAGATTTCAATTTGCTCCCTTTCTTTCATGAAGTGAGAGAAATCTTTAGGTTGTGCAAAATAAGTGACAAATGTTCTACCCATTTCCTGCTATATGGTTATACAGACGTTTATTGCGTTATCCAGCAGCTGGTGATGGCATCATACTCGCATGAGCTTTTGTTTCGGCAAATTTACTTACCTCTGCCTGAATAATTGAGTAAAGGGGTCCTGCTGGGGCCAGTTCAGAGAAAAGGCATAGTGTTCCACAGTATCCACAAAACTGGAATATGTTGAAATAATTCCTTCATGTCAAGTAGGATATACTGACAGTCAGTTCATGAAGGTAGGCATTCTGGTCTAGTTGTTCCTTTTCTATTATCTTCATGGCAACATGTCTTCCTGTGAAAAAAAGTGCATACAGAAGTAGAACATTTGGGCCTATAGGTGTTGTCCAATACATGAGCTATTTAGTTTGCCTTTGCTGAACTTCAGTATACAAGCTTTCATTCATATATATATATATATATATATATATATATATATATAATTATGCTGCCCTTTTTCTATTAGGTTTAAGATACATAAAATTATTTTACTTAATTTACAAGACTGAATTGGTAAGACCAGTTTTATGTGGGATCATTGCTAGCTGCTTCACTAAGGTGAAGAAATGATTGATCTGATCTTCTTGCATTGGTCTTCTACCCAAGCCCTGTAACATGACCCTAACAAAAACACAATGTAGTCCTCATTCTGAAAGATTATTTATCAAAAGGTTATGTAAATGTAGGTATTGGTGAGCTTACCCATTTTTCCTGTTGAAAACCATCACAACTGTTCCATGGCTTGCACTGCCAAGGTAGTTCAGGATCTCATTTTCTTCTCAATCTTACCACAGATGTAAGCTTCCAATTTCAATGTGGTCTTGTCTTTTTGTTTTCCTCCTTGAAAAAATAAGCAATCAGCAATACTATATATAATGTATATATAATTTATTTTCCCAGGCATGGGATATATGCACTGCATAGTTTCACTAGCTCTTCTGCAATTCCAACCTGGAAAATTATTATTTTTTTTTTTTTTTAAATTCTTGAAACGGTTCTCTAAAAATACCATCCCCATCTAAATACCTCCTTGTTGATTCCTAAACCATGCACAGGTCAACAATTCTGCCATCAATATAAATTTATATACAAGTAATATAAAATTGTAGTTATCATAACACAGAAGGCATCTTACAATTGTCAGACATTCTGGTTACAACAGTGAAATTCCATCCCCCTGTTTTGTCAAAATTTTCTTTGCTCCCTTTCATGAAGTGAGAAGGTTGTGCAAACTAACTGACAAAATGTTCTACCTATTTCCTGCTAAATGGTTATACATACATTGAAAATGGTATGCAGCAGCTGGTGATGGCATTCTACTTTCATGAGCTATTGTCAGATTTACTTCCCTTTGCCTGAATAATTGCGTGAAGGGATCTACTGGGAAAAGCCTAATACTCCAAGGTATCCACTAAAACTGGAATACATTGAAACCATTGCTTCATTTACAGTTAGAAATACTGACTGTTCATGAAGGAAAGTGTGCAGTTCTAGTCACTGCTCTTCCATGACTTCCATAGCAACATGTCCACCTGTCACAGGATAAGGGGGAGGAGAGGAACACCAGAAGGAAAACAGGAAGATAATGACAAGGGACCAGACCTCCAAGCTAGGGAGTGGGAAATGGTCACCACCTACAGAAACCCTAAATCTAGCCCTGACCCCTGTCAGTATGAATAGACCCTGAAGGTGGGAGGGACCAGAACCTAGACCCTAGGACCCCTGAAATGCCCTAGGAGTAGTGACCTGGTATTAGACTACTGGTTCCTTCCCAGATAAACTAACCAGCGTCTCCCTGAGGCCTAGTAACAACAAGCAAAGGGTAACAACCAAAATACGAAGAGAAGTAAACTTCTCCAATAGAAAATGGATGAGCAGGAACTTGGAGAACCACACACCAGCTATTCCATCTCCAAGCAGAGAATATCAACTGCATGACCTGAAGTGTAAGGCCAGGCTAAGTAGAGGAATAGTAATGATGACAAGCTGCAGCTGAGACCAGAAGTGTGGTCATTATCAACAGCAACACTGAAACAAGCGAAAGCAAAGAGACCGTCAGATAACCTCATGTGCAGCCAGTCTGTCAGATTTTCTAACCTCCCTTTCTAACGGGAGGGACTGTGACACTACCTGAGTGAGTACAGAAAGAGTTGAGCATTTAGGATTACAGGAGATGTTTAATACATGAGTCATTTAGTTTGTCTTGGCTGACATATGAAAGCTCATAGGGGAAGTTCGGAGATGGTAAACCTGCCAAAAAAAAAAAAAGCATGGCGGCTAAGACATGTAAAATTACTAATTTAAGAAATTTATAGGACAAATTGAATTAGTAAGACCTAGTAGTCTTTAACCTCAAAACTTATGCTTTCATTTTAAAAAGGAAAAAAACAGTTTGCAATAAACATAAATTTCCACGATGGCAATTTACAAATCTCCAAAAAGTGGCAGTAGAATACATACATTATTGTGGCCATTTCCTGAGGATATGTTTTGATCCATCTATTCTGTAGAGGTATACTCTGGTGTGGTTGATTGGTATCACCATATCCAAAATATGATTTAAGATGGATAATTAACTATTTAACACATCTTAACCCAATGTGTTTTGCCTTGTGACTTCTTCAGGGGTACTACAGAGAGAAGCTACATTCTATACAAGCAAATATATCTATATCATCTATATATTCAACTTATTTGTGATTAGCTTATAAACTAAGATTATTACTGCCACGTATTCTAACACTGGTCAACCAACATCTTCTTGCCAAACAGATTAGTCCTTTTGTTTTATGTTTAATGCACAGATTCCAAATATGATATTGGTTTTGCTAGATTAGCTCTAGTTTTTGAAAAAAATAACCTCATAGAAAACTAATGAAACATGATAATTAAGCAAAATTAAACTAGATATGCCTAGGTATACAAAATTAAATTTTGAAATACTTAATGTCAATATATTAATTCAGTATAATTACAGAACTAATCACAAAGGTTATTAAAACTTTGTTCAGGACCATCACATTGAAGGTTCCAGCAGTAATCTGCCATCATGTGTCTATACCATCTGCCCTGATACCTTTCTTCCATCACCTTTATAACTTGATGGAACCTCTCCCCTTGTTCCTCACTGAAATCGCCAGGTTTTCAAATTCTTTGCAAATGGCTATGGAGATGGTGTACCTTTATGCTCATAGGAGCACCCTAAGGTTTAATTTAAGAGCAAGTTTTGTACCAGTTCTTCATAATTTTATGCTTACTCAAGAAGTTGACAACCATGACATAGATGTGCCAGGCAGAAGCTTCAGTATCACTCATGTAACTTTTGAAATTTGAATAATTTATCAGTTTCCAAATCTGGGGTCCAATCAAAGATTCCTGCTTAGAAATTTTTCAGTACTCAATCCAGGGAAGAATCTACAAATGTATTTAGAGTAATTGTCATCCTTGTTCAGAGCTCTAATAAATTGCTTCAATAATCCCAATTTTGTGTAACTCATTATTGTTCGCTGTCACTTTTTTCCAGTGATCCTGATTTTGCTCTACTATCTCACAAGCAGATGAAACATGGGTATTTTGTGTATCCACTTTGCTGTCCAAGTAAGAAGTTCACCATTTTTTTTAAATCAACACATGGACCATTGGTGTTTGTGATGGCAAAGTTTTTGTAAGACTGTTTTGATATTTTCATATACTTTTGTTGAGTGACCAATTGGAATTGCTGCATAACAGTTGCCATTAAACAATAAAACCAATTTCAAATTTCACATGGAACAGTCTATGAAAAGCCACCAGTCTTCTGCTCTTTATTCTGGTACTCCCTATGGGCTATTAGCCAAGTGATGTTACAACAGTACATGAAGTCTCCATCTTCACTAAAATATGGTAGGAGTGTCACCTCTTTTGTCCTATATAAACCCTTTTATTTTAGTGTGGATGCTAAAAGTTGAGATGTGTGTTTTAACAGACTTGGGTCACTTAGTCACTGAGCTCCTCGTAGGAGAACTGCTGGTTTGATGAACAGGAATATCAGGGAGTGTACTTAACACTGGTATGGGAACATCAGCACCATGTGGCACATCTCATCTTGCTGATTCCATATCATAGTATGCTCACTTGTTTTTCTTGTAATGATTGATTGTTATTTTTGTGCTGTGAATGTAAAGGTTTTAATCAGTATGATGGTTTTGGGCTCTCACCATACCATAGGTACACCAAATTTCAAGCTTTTCAGTTTCCTATTTTTCCACTAACGTAGAAACTGTACACAAGTTTTGCATACCGGTTTTGCTTAGTACTTATCTTGGTCCCCCAGGTTAATACAAAATATGCAAGATATGCTTGTTTCACAAATTCTGTAATGTTTCTTCTGTTTTTGCTGAGATTCATCACAAATGTAGCAAAATACATTAGTCATTTAAACAAACAACTTCTTGAACTACTTCTGTAAAAAAAAAAAATGAATAAAAAGGCAAATGTAGGTTTTGTAAAAATGCCACATTTAATATATGAAATGCAAACATGGGTGTAAATAAGCATTGATCATGCTAAACATTTGTTGGTAAAATCATCTATTCTGATTTCTGTATCACAAGAACTAAAGCCAATTCAATTAACTCATGACATTTCTTGGTTCAGCAGACCTGAAATAAATAACCTGAAATAATTTTTTTTTTTTTTTATGACCTGGTATTGGTATTTATATAGATATTTGTTAAGCATTTCAATTGACCAATAGAACAGTAAATCTTCACCTTATAGTACATTGACATAATGGTTTAACACGGTCAATGTCTTCCTGCTAGCTATACAAATCTATGTTTGGTGGCATCTTCCGCGCCATTGACAATTCAGATATCAAATCAACTCCAATGTAACCATCTTGTAAATCTTGTTGAGGTTTTTCCAGCCATTTTGATGATAGAGCACAGTTAAACACTGAACTTGGACAAGGGATTGTGGTGTTTTCTAGGCAGAGCAGCTAGAGGTGGGGGAAAAGTGATGGCACAGATCCAGTTTACAACTAAAAAATAAACCAAATCATATGGTCAGTGCTACCCACTTTGCTCACTCACCCACACATCTTCATAACTTTACACAAATGTTTGGGAGCTCAAACACAAGGCTGGCTGGCCTTCTTTTGCTTGAAGCCCTTAACACACTCTTTAACTATAGTATCCCAGCTTCCTACCTGCTCATCCTGACTTGTTTCTCCAGATCTATCCCATGAACTTCCTGCACAGTGTTGCTCCAGCTGTGCAAATGTTTGTGTTTTTTTTTTTTTTGTGTGGTTTTGTACTATTTGTAAGACACAATTATATTAAACTCATTTAAAGACCACGTATAATTAATCCCAACCTCAGGTTTTGTTATGACCTTGTTGGGGATGTTGAGCTAGCATTGTCCATATACAGAAATTAGGTCACTTGAGATTAATACACAACGTCCATAGTGTCTCTAAATCTGATGCATTTCACCCTAATGGCTTCCTCAGGGGAGCTCGAGCCAATGTCCTAAATTTAAATGTTGTATGGTTAAAACAATTGTTTCATTACTGAAATGAATGTGATTTTATTGAATGTTAAGTATATATTATGACTTTCAGGGAGATTAAAAGGCTGCTTAGTTTGTAGATTCCTTAAAGGTTCAAATCAGCTTGGTTCAGAGCCACTTTCCTCAACTGGCCAAAAGTGAGCATATTTGTTGTGTGTGTGTGTTTTTTTTTGTTTTGTTTTGTTTTGTTAAAGGACTTGGAAGTCTCAATTCTTGGGCCTTTATTTTGAAATTTGACATGTGCAGCAAATTTTACATAAGTATAAGTCTTGGCTGAGTTGTATATGTCTAACAAAAGAATAAGGAGTTTTTTTGCGTGAAGTATTTTGCACTAGGAATGATTTCTCACAAGCCCCTATTCTAACTTGTAGTGCCCATGGATCTCTCGCTGAGAGGATTCTCATGGCTTCATTCATAAATGCAGCTGCGGTACTCCTCCTCTGAGTCCTGAGTCATGCGGCTTGCCTTTATGGCTGAATGCAGTTGTGGGGAAAAATCAGAGGATTTTTCCCACACTGCACTTATTCATGAGCAGCCAGCGAGGCTGGCACTGTGTTCCTAGATCCAGGGAAACTCTATCCAGGAACATAGTACAGGACTGCAACAGCAATCAATAGTGCTCCCCTGATTGCTGTTGCCACCCTGTAGTATGTGTTCCTGCATAGTTTCTCTATCCAGGAACATGGGACTCCTGTGTTCTTGGATAGGGAAACTATCCAAGAACACAAAATCAAAGGAGTGGAGCTGATGGCAAGAATGGCCCAATTAAAAAAAAAAAAAAAAAAAAAATTGCTGGCTCATCCCTATTTTGCATGCTGTGCTTATATGGTATTCCTCCTTAACTCAACTTGGATATTGTAAGTGAAATATTAATTTTGTTGCATGAATTTATTGAAACAAAATTTAGTTTAAGCTAATGCCAAATCATAAACGGGGGGTCTATAAATAGATGTTGAAGATGCATAGATAGAGGAGTCATCATGGAACAGATGGGATATAAAGCAACAAAGTACCCACTTTTTCTGAGACATCCTTCACCTGGAGGATTTAACATTCTTATGACTCTTGTTAAAAGTACAATTACTTCCTCTTTCTACCCTCCAAGAAAATCTTGGCTCTCAAATGCTAGTGAGAGGTGACTTCACCTATATTAAATGTGTTAATAGTATAACTTCTGACTGCCAATATATGGGGTTACTCCTTCACTGATAGCGGATCTTTGTTCCCCTTTTTTTTTTTTTTTTTTTTTTTTTTTTTTAGATTTTCCATATAAAATGGCATACTTGCTCACTATTCCAGTTGGTGGTAATTTAGAATTTTAGATTTGTCTTAAGTTCTGTCCTTATTAAAGACATGTAGTACATACCTAATGTAGATAATAAGATATTAATGTGTTTTCTTTCTTGCATGAAATGGCGTACAACCTTGATGTTTATCCAATTTGAGTCTAAGAAGTGTTGATCTAATTAATGGAACATTAATGATGCATATCGAGGATATTTCAAAATTGCTATCTGGTTTGGACAGCTCTAAAGGACAATTGAATTTAAGTCCCATTCATGTAAAATTGTTATAAAGACCACGGAAAAGATGCATCTGTTAAGCTGAAGAGGATCACGTTCTTACTGTCAAGATCTTCAAAAAGGTTGCCCTGTGCTACTGGGTCTGGAGAACTAACTCTACATATTGGTTCTAGGCTGGTTATCTTGTCTGCCCTTGGCATCAAGAATAAAAATGGATCTGACCATTCTAAGACATGAAAACTAAGCCTAACTTGAAATGTATGAACCCAAATGACAGTTATTGTAAATATCTTTACCACGTACAATAGTGAACCTGAAGTTTGGTTAAAGTTTAGGATCACTTTCACTGAAATGGTAACAAAAGCTGTTTTACTAAAATACCCATCTGAGTCTTTAATTTTAATTTGTGTATATAGCAAACTGTAGAACAGCCAGTCTATTAATATTTCCATTAAAAGGCTCATTTACAATACATAAAACCATAATTACACACAATCTCCTTTCTGGGGAGAGTTCTTAACGAGTTCCTCTCCTGAGGAAGTGGATATTTCCGCAAAACGCGTAGACAACCCAGAATTTATCCCTCACAGGGACACTCTGAAAGGAGATTAATGTGTGTAATAATGGTTTTATGTATTGGAAATGAGCCTTTTATTGTAAATATTAATAAAATTTTGTTTTCATAATATAGGTTTTTGATATTGGCCTAAAAAATCCCACTACAAAAATTGGTGTTCTTCACCGTGTATAATTTAATTTTTTTAAATTTTCTCCTACTTGTACGGTAGTCTCATGTCACCTGGATTTCAATCTATAATGCATTAGTAATGCTACAGGTCCTTAATGCATGTAGGACCGCCCCATCCCAATATTTGGCCTTTGGAAAGATACATTTCGTATTGCACGTCTTAATATCAGAATAATCAGTAAACAAAATTCATTTTTTTCAGAATGAACAGGTATTTAGAGTTTTCTTTTCTGTGTTTTGGGTTTTTTTTTTCTTCCTTTCTAAAGTGATGTCAAAGCAAAATAAAAATATACATGCTATACACTTTTAAACTACTTGCACATCTCCCTGTTTCAGCATGAAACAATTTGACCAGAATGAAATGTATTTGTGCCTAAATTTTTGTATGGTCTGACATTAATAATAAACTAGGTGGTCTGACACCACTTTGGATATAATGGACTACAGACTGATTGTAAAGATGGAAGTGGCTGGGGGCATTGGGTGGGTGGTTAACAAGGAAGTATTTGCAGAATTTACCACAATAACATTTTTGCTTGTACCACCTGAAGTGCAGAATAGCTTAATGTTAAATGTTTAGGTGCTTAGTATAGTGCCCTTTTCTCACAAGTAGCACTTCTACTTGGAATGCAGCATTATTATGGTGAGAATATGTAGCCTTTTAAAAAAAAAAAAAAAAAAAAAAAAAGCTGTCAGTGCAATGCAGGTTTTCTTTCCCACGCCAAAAAGCCTGTTCTGTGCCTATGACCTGGTTGTGCTTTTGCTATGGTCACTGTGACCTCCACAATTATATTCACAAATGATTTCTAAATTTAAAATTCTTAGTGTTGGGCTGCCCAGCAATCTCTGCTCCATTTATCTAAATCCAAAGCCAGAGTCTATTTTTCTGACTGTGACTGGGTTACATGGGTTCAACTAGTATTTTAATATATTCCAACAGTTCAGGGTCCAGAGTTCCCTCTATTACTTCATCCCCTTTGTGGACATTCATTCTCATACTTACAATCTTCTTTAATTTTCCATGGATAGTGAAAACAACTCCTAACAAAGATCAGAGGGTCAAGGGCAAGAAATCTGCTAAACATTGTTAGGGATTATTTTGTGAAATTCCCCCAGTAAGATGGGGGGGGGGGGGGAAGTTATTATAAGAGCTGCAAACGTGGTACATCATATCCTCCTCCACAGCCTCTATCCATGGGCAGTCCCCCGCGCAGAAGCCCGGCAGTCTATGCTTGGAGTAAGTACCAAATATACCTGGTCCTTCAAAGTGCACAAATCTGTTTGACTCTGACAATCTTTGTCCATGACCAAAATATTGTCAGGTTTTAAGGTCTTGGTGCACCAGTCTTCGGCTTTGCATAACAACCAGAGCCATGGCCAATTGTATGACACAAATTTTGAATTTACTATATGTGTAAACTTTGTCTCTGAGTTTTTTTTTTTTCTTCCCTTAGCCCCTCAGTCAGGTACCATACAAAGTGTATGGAAGTATAACACCATAACCAACAGCTAATATTTTGCCTTAATAAAATGCACAAACCTATTACCTGAGGCTCACTAGGACGCTGTAGGGTCCAAGCTATTGCCAGTTCCTGGGTGATAATGTAGTGGTCCATGGTATTAACAAATACAGGGTTTATCTGCTCAAAAAAACACAAAACGGTTTAGTACTGAATAGAATAAGGAAAGAAAATATAAACCATTTATCAACTAAAATTCATTGTCATTCATAAAGTGACAATAACATTACTTTTATATACCTGTGACCTACCCTTGCTAGAAGTCCAATGCGCTACCCATTGTGCCACAGAGCCAGATGCGTGGCTACATATGGGGCCTATGATGGAAATCGATCCCCAAACATTATAGCATGACCCGAAAAGTTTTGTATATCACCAAAATGTGACCTCCTAATGTTCAAATCTCCAGTCATCTCTTTCTCCTTCATCCTGCATATATTTTGAAATTAAGCTCTTGACAGTGTCAATGGAACTGTGTCCTCCTTTATAGCAGAACAATCTTATTTCTTTTAGTCAAGGTGAGGAAGAATTAAAATGTGTGCTGAGTTTAAACTAAAATAAAAATGTCACAATGAAATTTAAATTTGTGGGTATTCTAATTATCTATCATATCAAAATCACCATCAGCTATGAAAAAAAAAAGTCATCTATATATCTAAAATATTCTATGATACTATTTATATGACCCAAATGCATTTCCAGTGGGAGGCATAACCACAACCATTGAAATGTTAAACCTTGTGGAAGTCCAATGCACCACGGGGATAGCTTTTTGCCTTCTTTGTGTGTGTGATACTGTTTGATCTGCTAACACTATATTATGGATGTATGTGACTAAAATGCATCGCTGGTGGGACTCGAACCCACAACCTTTGAATTGCTACCCTTGCTAGAAGTCCAATGCGCTATCCATTGCGCCACAGAGCCAGATGCATGGCAATATATGGGGCCTATGATGGAAATCGATCCCCAAACATTATAGCATGACCCGAAAAGTTTTGTATATCACCAAAATGTGACCTCCTAATGTTCCTAG